>NC_068988.1:64491186-64491996 GCF_001194135.2 Octopus bimaculoides | reverse complement strand
CACACGACGGGCTTCTTTCAGTTTGCGTCTACCAAATCCACTCACAAGGCTTTAGTCGGCCCAAGGCTATAGTAAAAGACACTTGCCCAAGGTGCCACACAGTGGGACTGAACCCGGAACCATGTGGTTTGGTAAACAAGCTACTTACCACACAGCCACACCTGCGCCTATATTGCTCATGAATTTTAATAAAACAGTCTTATATTGAACCCTAAGGGTCATATGAATCCTAGTTAAGAACCACTATAAGGTTTGAATTAAACACAAACTAATAAAGCGACAATTGCTCCTATTGTTTGCGGCTGGTATGGGTGTTACCTTTTGACTGCTGAGCATACTGAGCTGATGAAAATTAAAGGCCTTAGCAATAAAGACTGTGTACACTTTGTACTCACTTTGAGAGTGGATAAGAAACCCTTAACCTTTAAAGTGGTTGTTACATGAAATACCAATGTGTCCATATGTGACCATCACTGTCCAGTGACGTAATAGTTGTTGTAGCTGGGTCTGAACGATTGTACTGTCAGTGTGTGAGGGTAGAGAGAGGTGGTGAGGGTGAAGTAGTGAGGAATAGGGAGGGAGTATAGGAGAGAGTGGAAAAAAGGAAAGCTTCAAAAAGAGGGGGAGCAGGTATGAGAATATGAGAGAGAGAGGGGGGGTGAGGGTGCTTTAGACAAAAATTCAGTAATTCAGGGAAACAGAGAGAGAGAGAAAAGAGGAGTGAAAGTACTTCAGAGAATGCTTCAAGAGAGACATGGAAAGAAAGAGATAAGAGTCCTTCAGAGAGAGAGGGGGAGGGGAGGGGAAATG
>NC_068988.1:64488687-64490260 GCF_001194135.2 Octopus bimaculoides | reverse complement strand
GTACGAGATACCCACTGAAGGTGTCATGCAGTAGGAATGAATCCAGAAACACACACACACACACACATCAGGAGCAACAAATTCATCACATTTTTGTATCTGGTTTTGTAAGATTCTTGATGTGAACTCTTGTGTTCAAACATTTCGTTACCAACCAGGCCAAAACCGGCTCTGGCTCTGTAGTACAAATGCGTTGTTTTCTTAAGTTTAAAATTAAAATATTCCCCCAAACCTTAGTCACAATTTATGCTCCTAACACTAGCTTAAGGATAACTAAGTTATTTTACTAAATTCTTTGTTATATTCAAAATAACTGAAGGAAACACAGAACATCTCAGAATAAATACAGCAACAAAAGGGTTAAACTGACTGATGGCTTAATCAGCTGATTAAGAAAGTGATCAATTAGTTGGCTGGTTGGTTGGTTAAACAATTAACCAACTGGCTTGGCGATTTCGATGACACAATTGCATAGTTTTGGAATGACATTGAAGGCGAAGTGTGAGAGGCTGGATTTGGCCACTTTTAACAAAGCAGGTAGGATAGTTAACCCTTTATAGCATTCAGATTTCTCTGTCAAATGCAAGAAATTGAACCAGTGCATACTCTACTCTTTTACTTGTTTCAGTCATTTAACTGCGGCCATGCTGGGGCACCGCCTTTTGTCGAGCAAATCGACCCTGGGACTTATTTCTTGTAAGCTTAGTACTTATTCTATTGGTCTGTTTTGCTGAACCACTAAGTGACGGGACATAAACACACCAGCATCGGATGTCAAGCAATGCTAGGGGGGGACAAACACAGACACACAAACAAACACACACACACACATATATATATATACATATATACGACAGGCTTCTTTCAGTTTCCGTGTACCAAATCCACTCACAAGGCTTTGGTCGGCCTGAGGCTATAGTAGAAGACACTTGCCCAAGATGCCACGCAGTGGGACTGAACCCGGAACCATGTCGTTGGTAAGTAAGCTACTTCCCACACAGCCACTCCAGTGCCTATGGTTATTATTAGTATAATGATCCCCCCATTATACAACAGAATTCCTTATTGCTTAATGTCAATGTCCACCAGGAGGCGCTGGTGCTGATAATGAATTGAACATGAAAAAAGCTAATGCACACACACACACACACACACACACACATGTGTGTGCGTCGAACCATAATGGAAATGCTAAGCATAAAATGCTAAGTGGGACTCAAACCTGATACCTCGTTATATCAGAAGTAATTAATACATTTTACCATTCAGCTTTTATCCATCGTTTTTTATTTTTTTTTTAAAATTTATTCTAACATTAATCCATCTGTGAAATGCTTCGTTAAAGACATCGTTTAATTTTAAGGAAACACTTTTTTTTTTTCTTATGAAAGAAAAATGTCGGCTATTTGCTGGTTTCCTGTTTTATCAAGAATCAATTAGAAAGAAATATATTGATCTATAATTGAGCCAGTGTCTAATTAATACTGAATAGTTGGATTGTGGTGGGGATACGGTGGGGGGTGCGATGGTGATGAAAGGGGCCTGGAAATAGGTCTTTATGATATGTAGGGTA
>NC_068988.1:64468405-64488516 GCF_001194135.2 Octopus bimaculoides | reverse complement strand
AAGAGAGTGAGAAACCCAACTGAAAGTGAGTGGGAGATCCAATTAGAAGAAAGTGAGAGATCCAATTGAAAGAGAGTGAGAGATTTGATTGGAAGAGAGTGAGAAACCCAACTGAAAGTGAGTGGGAGATCCAATTAGAAGAAAGTGAGAGATTTGATTGGAAGAGAGAGAGAGAGAGATCTGAGTGGAGGAGAGTGAGAGATCCAATTGGAAGAAAGCAAGAGGTCCAGCTGGTAGAGAGTGAGAAATCCAATTGGAACAGTGCGGGAGATCTGAGTGGAAGAGAGGGAAAGACCTAAGTGGAAGACAGCGAGAGATCCAATTAGAAGAGAGTGAGAGATCCGAGTGGAAGAGTGAGAAATTTGACTAGAAGAGAGAGAGAGAGTGACTGCATTTAGATCTCTCTCACTCTCCCTTACTGAGTGTAAGTGAAAGGAGAGAGAGAAGCAGATTAGTATAAGAGAGAGGCAAGAGAGAGAAAAATTTTGAGTGTCTGGTTACAATTACAATATTCCCGAAATTTAATAAAACAGGATAGTCACATCTGGAATACCTTTGATCATTACAAGAACAAATTAATATTTAATGCTGCTGGTCTATAACTGGTAATAATTTCAGATGATCTGATATATTTGAAGGGGTGCTGAAAGTTCCTGGATTTAAGGGTATTGTGAAAGGCCTGGCTAGAGGCCTAACCTTCCAAGCTCTTTTACAGGGCTTAGGAAAAACTGAAAGACCACTGCAATAAGTGAATGAATCTGAGAGGGGAATATATTGGATAAAATCATAATTAATTGATCCTCCTGTATTTTCTTTTACCCAAAGCTAGGAACTTCTCAGCACCCTCTAGAATTCCTGATAATGAAACAAACTGAGAACATGGAGAATAAATTCAATATCTTGTTCATGAAGAAACACTGAAGAAACAAAGAAATCGGATGATTTGAACCTGTGACCTATGCTTAACAGTGGTTAATGATCTTACCTGCCTAACCATATTGTGCACATGCACACACATTCGCCTTCCTTCACCCCTCTCTTATTCTGCTATTACTCTCCAAGTCCTCACCTAGTTATCATTGCATCTACCACTTCTGAGACACTCCAATATCTCTCACCATCACTTGCTTGTTACCTCCACACCATCTCTAAGGCTTTGGTTGGCCCGAGGCTATAGTAGAAGACACTTGCCCAAGGTGCCACGCAGTGGGACTGAACCCAGAACCATGTGGTTGGTAAGCAAGCCACTCCTGCGCTTTTATTTTACCACAGAAATAATTAAAATCTAAAAAAATATAAATACCCATCGGCTGCAGAGACCTGCAATATACTGAGGAGTCTGTGATATATATTTACATATATTAGCCAGAAAAATCCGCGACGTAATGAGGGTACGATAGTTGAATTGCAATATGGCGAGTGATTACTATGTATATATATCTGTGTGTGTGTATGTGTATGTGTATATATATATATATATATATATATATATATATATATATATATGTAGGTATGTATATGAATGTGCGTATGTATAAAATTAGATCTTGTTATATTGTTGCAGAAGTTGAGTTGGAATAGTGAAATGTGCAGAGGTGACCTCGAGCTTGAACTCAATGGAAATGTTGTTCCTGTGCTTGTTGCAATTCGGTCAGTTACACCCAACTCTCTCTCTCTCTATCTATATATCTATCCATCTGTTAGAAAGGGACAGTAAAAGAGAGGGGAGGAGGTGGGAGAAAGAAAGAAAGAGAGAGAGAGAGAGAGAGATCAAAGAGGAGAGTGTGAGTGTGAGGGAAGTGGGCGAGGAAATAACTCAAGGATATTCAGAGAGGGTAGCAGAAGGGGAGAGAAAAATAACGAAAGGGAATTGACTAATAATAGATGAATATAGATATTTCCGAGCATATACAGAGGACAATTATTTTTGGAGACAATGGTTCCATATGTCCATATGTGTGTATTAAGGCATGTATACACATACACACACATTCTATATATATATTTATTGATAAACACACAAATCACATTACAAACACACATATTATATATAAATACATATATAATATTATATATAGGCATTATATATATATAGGGAAAAAATAGGAGGGATTAACAATTTTCGGCTGATTTCACTGGCAATAGTCTGAGAAAATGGACAGAATATATGGATCGGTCAGTTCAAATTTATATTTGGACAGAAAAAGACATTTCCATTTTCGTCCCTGTTATTGATCGAAAGGAGAGAATGGATGAAATGTTCTTTTTACATATACCACATGTGGGACAAACAAACATTATATGTTTGTAGGTGGTGGGGATGGGGAGAGAGAGAGTGAAATGGAGAGGGAAGCTGTCTGTATGCATATATATATAGATATAGTCTTATAAATATATGAGCATATAAATGCGAATATACACAAGCAAATACAATCTATATATATGTATGCATACACACAGCTGTATGTATAAGTATATATAAACATATTGTATATAATACACACACATATGTACCCATATATTGAGTTCTATTTCTATTTGTTCTGCCAAACACTCATACACTAGAAAGCCTAATATAAACTCGATATAGTTAGGTTACAGTTTTTACCACCTACACTGTGGAAAGTAAACAAATGTGAACACACTTAATTATTCTTTCAGTATCAAAAAATAAATGAGATTATCCTGACAGGTTTCATGGGTGGTTGACCACTCTTTGGACACCAAACAGCAATCACCCTATTGCCTATGAAAAAAACTTTATAGTAGCAGCTATTTAAATTAATCACAAACTAGTAGTTCAGCTGAAAATGGCTAGATCAATTTACATATTGTACATTTACTGGTGAAATGATAAAACACTTGGTTTTATGTGCAAAGAGAATACATAAGAAAAATATGATTGTACACATGCATACAGACATGCAAATGCAAACATATGTACACAAGTGCATACATACACATGCAAATATATGCATACAGAAAAATACATACACACAATTGTTGTGATGCATATATATATATACACATCAATCAGTTGACAACTGTTTTCCATGCTGGTATGGGTTGGCCAGTTTGACAGGAGCTGGGAAGGCAGAGGTCTGTATCAGGCTCCAGTGTCTGCTTTGGCATGGTTTCTATGTTTGGATGCCTTTCCTAACATAAAATAGGGTGAAGACCCCCTTCAGTCATGAATGGCCATAAGATTGCACCTAGAAAGTTCCCCCCTGAGGCACAAACCTGGGCAAGGTTGCTTATGGAAGACCAGCAGTTGCTCATGCATACTGGCCTCCCCTCTCCACACCACTGATATCATCGAAGCACAGTGCTTCTCAAGCTATCAGACGTGGTACACTGGCAGTTTATTTTTTTCCATTGTGCCAGGGACTGATAATATTTCTTAGTAATATTAATTTATACCAAGAAACAATATATATATAATGAATATAATAAAAGTTGACAATTTATTTTATCGTATATTTATTTTGTAAACAAATAGTCTTGTTTTTTTTCTCTACTCTAGGCACAAGGCCCGAAATTTTGGGGGAGGGGACCAGTTGATTAGATCGACCCCAATACACAACTGGTCCTTAATTTATTGATCCCGAAAGGATGAAAGGCAAAGTTGACCTCGGCGGAATTTGAGGTCAGAACGTAAAGACAGACGAAATGCGACTAAGCGTTTTGTAAACAAATAATACAATATTACATAAGATGATAAGTTGTTTACTCCAGTGCATAAGGCGATATTACTGATATTATGCTTTGTTTCTTTCTTTTCTGGAAACTCACCATGTACCGGCAGCTGATGGCTCACAAGCCAGCACCAGTCCACAGGCTACTGCTTTGAGTAACACTGGTCTAAGGGAAAGGCAAAGGCCAATACAGCTTAGCACCAGATATGTCACAAGTCATTTCTACAGAGGAGTGAACTGCTGCAACATGAAATAAAATGTTTTGCTCAAGAACACAACACATAACCCAGTCTGGGAATCAAACTCACTACCTCATGAGGAGAGGTCTTCAAGCATGTCAAGGAGTGCATTTACTCTGAGTAAGAGCCAACTTGGACTGAGAAGACCAACCTAACCCCCCTGCCAGCATATAAGACATATAAAATGGTGAGGATGAAGATGATATATACACTTGTACATAAAATCTCACACACAAGCTTATATATACATTTATCAAATTGTACATATATATATTATCATCATCATCGTTTAACGTCCGCTTTCCATGCTAGCATGGGTTGGACGATTTGACTGAGGACTGGTGCAACCGGATGGCTACACCAGGCTCCAATCTAATTTGGCAGAGTTTCTACAGCTGGATGCCCTTCCTAACGCCAACCACTCAGAGAGTGTAGGGTTAGTACATATATATATATATATATATATATATATATATATATATATATATATATGTATATAGACACATTCATACATGTCAAATTCTATGGAGCTAGTAATGATACAAATGCATAACTACATAACAGCAGTAGTCACCTTATTTTTGCCCCATTCATCAAATCTCTGAAGTGCATGTGATATGACAACCATGCTTGTTTTAATACCCAGTGTGAAACCATATACTAAGATCAGCTGCAAAGGATCTATAATATTGTAGATGTTGATGTACACGCATAAGTTTCAATACCTATAACACAGGGATCCAATCAATCAATCAATCTGAATGTATTTATACACGCATGTATGTATATTAGTGTTTATACATATACGCTTTTATAACACACTCACACAAATATTTTACATACAACTTGCACTGCAAGACACCCCCTGGAGATAACGATGGTTTCAGAACTTTCCAACAATATCGTTTCCTCCTGTTGTACCAAACAGCATTGACGCTACCAGAAATGTCTTGGTTCTTTCGACGTACACTGTTCAACACGTTTTTCTTATCCAAGCCGTCTCCACACCTAACTGAGTACAGCTGTAACCACTCCAATGCTACAAGTATTTCGTTTTACTTTTCGCATTGAATTTGTTCATTGCTCTCTGCTTTGGTCCTTTTCTCAAATGCCTCTGTTACATCTACGATGAGGCATTTTCTGCTTTTTTCTCTCTATACGTACTATACGCTATAAATATTTGCTGCTGTGTTTATTTACATATACGGAGGAAAGAGAAAGGAAGAAAAAGAACCTCTCCCTTGTGAGCGCTTGTGTGTGTAGATGAAGAAAAGTGTCTGTGCGCGTATTTGCAGGTAAATGTATGCGTGTGTAGATGTAGATAAGGGACGTGTAGTTGTGTGTGTGTGAGTAAACACGTGCAGAGGAAAGTAAAAAAAAAGGGGGGGGGGAAAGGAAAGCAAGATGAAAATCTGCGAAAGAGAAAGATATATTAAGAGAAAGAAAACTAAACAGAATATAATGAAAGAAAATCAAAGAAATGGAAAACAAAAACGGAAGAAAGAAAACGAAAGTAGAAGAACAATGAATGACACAATAAAGAGTTCAAAGGGAAGGGGAGGTAATCAAATAACATTTATTTTGAAGTACATAAAATGATGGTCCAGTTGTCTCTTTGAATCTTCTTTCTGTTTTTATTCTGACGGAATGAAAATTCTTTAGTTGTAAAGAAGCACCAACATAACAATGGCTACAGTTCTTTAAGTGTTATGTTGTAAGGTTTCTACGCAGGAACTTTGCTTTTGATTTAGAATTTATTTTGTAAATAGTCCTGGTTAGTTTCTGTTCTATTCTCTTACGTTCATTAAGCTGTTGTGACTCCGTCTCTCTCTCTCTCTCTTCTCTAACATAATTTGATCTCTTAGCATCTATCTCTCTCTCTCTCTCTCCCACTCACGTTTTTCATTCAGCTCGTCTTTCTACTTTTTACTATAGTCTCACACGCCATCATTCCTTGCCCCCCCCTCTCTCTCTGTCGCTTTATACGTGTGTCAGTGTGTGTAAAATTTTGCTCTGATGTGAATGTGCGTATATATGCGGTGCATGCCTATAGACATATATATGTTGCATGTACGCCTATTTGTGTGCACGCGCGCATGTATATATGCATGTATGTATGTATTATACATTTCCATCCTTTAACGTCCGTTTTCCATGCTGGCATGAGTAGATTATATATATATATATATATATATATATATATGGGAGAATTTACGAAAAAAACAACAGACGAGGACAGGTGGTGTAAACAACAAAAGGATGTATTAGTTTAACGCTCGGGAATAGAGAAAGTCTTTAACGTTTCGAGCTACGCTCTTCAACTGAAAGGAACACAGAAAGAAATACGGAGAAAAATATATAAACAGACAAACGCCTTTATAATCATTAATATATACATTTTTTTAAATATCTGCATATACACAAAAGACGAGAACATAAGTTAATATTCTGTGATATTAAGAACGATTTTCTCAGTTTTAACAATGGACCATCATCAGAATCTGTGTTATCAATCTCAACCTCATCTTCTTCATATCTAAATTATCATCACATTTTCTTTATCATCGTTAGTATTACTAAGCCAGTTTAATCAAATTCAGATGTAAAATATAAACAACTAAATGAACATCCATCTCAGCACTTCTTTACCACGTATGCCTACATATACTATACATAGATACATACATACACATATATACGTACATATACATATATCACATACATACATACATACATATATATATAAACAATATATGAGTATATGCATATATATGTACATGTATGTACATACCTTCATCTACATGTACATACAGATACATATCTGGGTACATGACGTTGCAAAAAAACAGACAAAATGATAAACAAGGTACAAAAAACAAGCAAGCTACACACACACACATAAAATGGCAGAATAGTTACTGCTGCAGTAAAGTAGAGGCATATATATCTTTTATCTTTTACTTGTTTCAGTCATTAGACTGTGGCCATGCTGGGGCATTGCCTTGAGGAATTTTTTAGTCGAATTGATCTAAAGACATACCATTTTTTTTTTTATAAAGCCTGGTACTTCTTTGGCTGATCTGCTTAGTTACAAGGATGTAAATACACCAACACCGCTTATCAAGCAGTGGTGGAGGACAACCACAGACACAAACATATGACAGGCTTCTTTCAGTTTCCCGCTATCAAATCCATTCATATATATATATATATATATATATATAAATATACTTTTCCAGTGAAATTCTTCACTGATATCGAATATATATATATAAGAGAGAGAGAATGTGTGTTCAAGAGAACATGTGTAATTGAAAAAAAAAATTGACTGAAAGACAAAGAAAAATTTGTATATACTTGTGTGTATAAGAGGGAGAAGAGTTTTGGTTGTTGGTGCTGATGATGTTGACTGTGTCATTGCCAGCAAACATCTTTTAAAGGTGTTTAATAGAAATGATACACTCACCACTACTACTGTTATCATCATCATCATCAGCATCACTACTGCAGTCACATCATTACTACACCACCACCACCACCATTACTACTACAGCTACCATCACCATCAACTGCATGAATGTTTAGGTATGTGTTGTCTTGGTATGTGCTTCCTTACTTCCTGTTTGGTTAATTTTGCTTGGAGAACATTCAGTGATTGTCCATATCATTATATACATAACTCCATGCCCTCACACCCACTGCACAAACACTCCCTCACATAAACATCATCATCATCATCAGAGCATTGCTAAATGCCACCAACGCCACTCTCATCACTGTCCCTACTTTCTCAACAAGTATGAAAACAAAACATACAAATAGTAATTTATTAAGCGAACTGGTGGCAGAGTTGTTAGAATCATTGACTGAGATGCCCTGTGGGTATTTGTTCCACCTTTTTGCATTCTGAGTTCAAATCCAGCTGAGTTCAGATTTTGTCTTTTATCTTTCTAGGAATCAATAAATATATTAACCCTCTAAGGGAGTGGTTTGGGAAAATAATTGAACGACTGGAAGTGATATCAGTGGTTTTGTTCCAGCATTTTGTGTTCTGAGTTCAAATCCTGCTGTGACTTACTTGGCAGGGTGTGTGTGTATGGGGGTGCAGGGCAGTATACTTAATCTGTAGCCTTGTTTAACATCATTACCTGGTACTTGGGTGTCATTAGTGGATGGAGTTCTTCACACCTGAAAGAATTTTGATCAGGTCCCTTGTTTAACCCATTACCTCCCATAATTCTATTAACTGGAATTTTTGTTATGAAACTTTGATTTCTAGCATAAAACAGCCTTAGAAACACGCTGGAATGATCAAAATAACATTTTAAATATCAATAAGCGAGATATTGGGTGAAAAATTAGCAAACCTCATTTGAATATCAGAGAAATATACCTAATAGATATAACAAAAAGGTTAGATATGTGTAAATATTGACAGATAATTACGAAATTTGTAATTTTTAAGTGATCTCATATGAGATCACTGGTAGGTAATGGGTTAAAGATATCTTTTCCCCTCCTCCTTTTGCAACAGTCTTGAAAGCCCTGTAATCAGTTATAGACATTGTCTGTCCTCTCTCTCACACACATATACACACACATACACAATTTGTTAAAAAGGGCAATGGCAGCAGAGAAATTGCCAGGATTAAATGAGTAAAGTACTTGGAAAAGTGGGGGGAAAAGGTTTACTTAGAATTGTGTAGTCTTGGAAGACTTTTCAAGGGTTTTGTATATCCATTTTCCTCTTGATGAGATGGTAACAAAAAGAAAAAAAAATGTTTGCCACAAGGGCAATGGTTGATGAGACATTACCAGAATAAATGACAAAAAATGCTGACAGGATGGATTTGCATAGGATAAAATAGGAAAACAACAACAACAAAGAATGTAAAAAATATATAAAAAGAAATGAAACATTCCAATAATGGGAGAGGTATTCTTAAGGTATTTTTCGATGATGTTATTATTATTATTATTATTATTCAGGTCATTGACTGGAATTGAATAATAACATCGAAAAATACCTTAGGAATGAGAACCGAGGTTCAAAATTTCCTGAAGACACCTGCTGTAGGCTGGAGGGTATATCAGCCGAAATGTTGTGTTAACAACAAACAAGATGAGGACAAATATCCATCGAATGTAAATAATGTAAATTAAGTTATTTACTCGAGAACATTTCAATGATCTTGTTAGTAACTTATTGTTGTTGGAAGTTGAGCTTATCATCTCTAGACTGAACAAAGCTAATTTACTTGATCAAAATACAAAAGTGACTTACTACTGAAAGCAACATTTTAATTGGTAACATGTATTGCATTAGATGGTCCATTCTGCAATAGCAATGACATCAATGAATTCTTCACAAACTTGTCTTAGACTTCTAGAGTATCTGACTGGCGCCTTTTCATTGATTCATTACAAAGAAGCCTGAAAGTAGTTCTACATAACAGGAATGTAAAGCTATGCATTCCTTATTGTCCAAGCTGTCCACACAATAGAAACATATGTCAAACATGGAATACTGCTTGACACTATTCAACACCATGTTCGTAAATGGAATACTATGTAGATATCAGTTATTTGAAAGCTAATGGGCATACAAACAGCATTTACAAAACACTGCTGCTTCTTATATTTATAGAATGGATGTCTTACTGCTGATCACTATATCAAACCTTTCTGACATGAGCAGGGTCTAATCTGTCTCTTTACCTGGCTACTATGACATTCCTATCATCTCTCTAAACTAAACTTGATTTAATGAAAAATTTTGCCAAAGAAATAGTAAATCCAAGAGAACTTCAATATCTTTCTGAATATATTATACATTCCCTCTCTCACTCTCTGAGAGAGAGGCACAAGCACATGCACAGAAATATACACACACGGCAGTAACTTCCGCCTACCAAATTCAATCACAAAGCTTATTACTTTTACTTGTTTCAGTGATTAGACTGAGGCCATGCTGGAGCACAGCCTTCAATTTTTAGTGGAATGAATCAACCCCAATGCTTATTTTTTAACCCTGGTACTTATTCCATTGGTCTCTTTTGCTGAACCACAAAGTTATGGGGATGCTTATACACCAATATCAGTTGTCAAGCAGGTGGGGACAAACACAGACATAAAGATGCACACACACACAGACATATATATGGATCTGTGATATAAAAATACTATAAAAATAATATAAGATGACACATAAACAATATGATATGATATAAAAATGAGGTTAAAATAAATTATGAATGAATGAATAAGGCGTATGCTATATTTTGGTTTAATCCTTCTGAGACCAATTTGTTTAAGACTCTCTCTAGTTTCTATGATACAAAATTCATGTTTAAAGTGATCTAAATTCAAAACTTCCATCAAAATTTCATAATTTATGTTCCAAACATGAACTTAAAAGACAACAAAATTATTTTACTAAATTCATTATTTTCAAAATTAATCGAAACAAAACTAATGTATTTCAACAGAAATATGGTAACACAAGTTCTAAGCAATGAATAAATTTTCTATAAAATGTTAATATGACTTTAGTATTAATTAAATTAAGCAAAACAAAAAAACTGACATATTTCAAACACTAAATATGCTATCAAACAACTAAAATAGATTTAGTCTTCTTAATGACCAATGTCCAAGGAATATATTTTGTTGACCAGTGTAATAATCTACATAAGTGTAAGAATGAAATTTGTTCAGGAGGTGCAAATCAAGTTTTTCAAGACGATGTTCAAAGCATTTTTACTGTCCCACCAAAATGTTAGGGGCAGGGCTGGACTTTGACCCATCAAGGCCCAAAGCACTTAAAAGATTTTGGTGCCCCCATAAAAGATTATGTAATTCAAAATATAAACAATAACAAACCATAAAATAAATTTTTATTTTTCAAGACGAAATGAAACAGTAAGAGGGAAAATTATGTTTATTTTTGTCTACTTTCACTTTATTTATATTTGAAAAGTTTCCTCCTACTTTTTTGAATTGCAAAATCTTTGATCAGATCCTCAAAATTAATCCTATGTAACACATTTGCATCTATACTTAGTAGAGATAAAGGCATCCCGAATATTATTTTAGCAAGTGTAAAGTGATTTCTTTTGTGCCGTAAACCATTTACCATTTCTTATTTCTTTACTGTCCACTAGGGACTACACATAGAGGAAACAAACAAGGACAGACAAACGGATTAAGTTGATTAGATCGACCCCAGTACACAACTGGTACTTAATTTATCGACCCCGAAAGGATGAAAGGTAAAGTCGACCTCGGCGGAATTTGAACTCAGAACGTAGCAGCAGACGAAATACCGCTAAGCATTTCACCCGGCGTGCTAACGTTTCTGCCAGCTCGCCGCCTTATTTACCATTTCTGTGGTGCCCCCTCCTTCCTTTGATGCCCTAAGCACGTGCTTTTTTTACTTCATGGTTAATCCAGCGCTGGTTAAAGGGCATGCTTGCATCCTTCTACCCTTGTTCCAGACCCTGAGATAATATATTACAAAAACACTCTACCACAACTGCTGTTGTTGGTGTTAGTTCCAGATCAATAACTCTAAAAATACAATTCCTGTTTATTGATTTCACCCACAAGATATTAGTTGACTCAAGAAGACACTTGCCCAGTGTTCCTTGGAGTGGGAGAGAGGGTCAAGGCCACATGGTAAGAGAAGAAATTTCTTATCTATACCACCTTGCTGGTACCACATGTGCATGTGCAAGACATCAAAATGAAGAATGGAGACTAATACATCTTCAAAATTTATTTCTTATTAAAGCATTTTCTTCATATTACATTCCAACTCGTGTTTCTGTTGAATAAATGTCTTAATATCCTTTGATATAATAGTTCTGTGCTTTTAGTTGATTTATATTAAATAAATTGCCTCTTATTGAATCTTAAACGATTCTGAACGTTTCCTTTCTTTTGATGTGGTTAGCTAAATCAGGATTTCATCAGAGAGCTAGTAAGGTATCTGCCCACATTTCAAATCCTTATTCTGTTATGTTATACATGTATAGCTATCCTCCGGGAAATAGTTTTAACAAATCAAGCATTCATATTGAATAGTATTTAATATACCTGTACTTGTCTATGTTGTTCAAATACGTGCCTCTGATTTATTTCTCTTAATTCATTTTTGTTCCTATACATATAGAAAACAGGTAAACCCAGGAATTTTTCGAAAGGAGGGCACAAAGCCAGAAGGGAACACAATTCCAGGAGAAAAGGGTGTAATAACATTATTTAGAAGGGCGCACGTTTTTTCTTGAGGTGACGGGGGACACGTGCTCCTCAGCCCTTGGGTCCACCCCTGGAAAACATAGTAAATGGTCCACTAGCTCCACTCGAGCAAACTCATCTCGTTCCTTTTGCCAAAAGGTTTGCAAGGCATCAACAAGCCTCAAGAAACACATTCGTGTTCATTGATCATGATTACCGCTTTATTTTGCTGAACCTACATTTGTTGTTCATGACGAGAGAATCCCTCATCTATCTATCTATCTATCTATATATATATATCGTTTGTAGAAAAACATAAATCTGGATAAGAAGCACACTCTACGATGTAAGAAAAACATAAATCCGAATATAAAAAGCACACTCTACGATGTAGAGCAGTTAATATTATAATGAGAAGAGGCGCGGTTTATGGGGCCACCCTGGGTTTCCCGTCCATATTTTGAAGAGGTGTTAGGTCAACAAGTATGGGGCCAGACGATACGCCGTAAGGCCAAACCTCTTATGGACGGGAAGCCCAGGGTAACTCCATAAACCGGCCTCTCCCATTATAATATAATATATTACACACAGACAACTAATGTGTGCGTATATATATATATATATATATATATATATATATATATATATATACACACAGACACACATTAGTTGTCTGTGTGTAACAGTAATTTTTTTTTCTTTCTTGTATATTAGCAGCAGGTCTTGACTTGGTTATCAACACAAGTACATACACATTCACACATACTGTGCGTGTGTTTGTGTGGGGTAGTAGAGTTATCTAATACATACACGGAAAAACTGAAAACAATCTTCCGCATTCAGTGAATTTAGTAATATTTGACGATACTGTATAATATTTTTACACGATGAAGATGGGGTATAATTCGTTAAATAAAACCCAGGTTTCGAATGATGCTTTCTTTTATCGTCCCTTGCATAGCTGTGGAGAGAGAGAGAGAGAGAGTAATAAGCATAGGTAGGTGGAAATTACGACTGGAGTAAAGGTGGCCTACCCATTTTACGAAATGAGATGATAGTGGGGACGGTGGTGGTTCGTGGAAACGGTAGTGTTGACGGTGGTAATGTCGATAAGTGAGAGGGGAATGAAGGCTACTCCTACCCCTCCTCTCTCACACACACCAAGAGCAATTTACATCACTTTATATAGCATCTTTAAGTACATGTCTGTCTGACTAAGGAAGCTGTGTGTCTGTAGAGACAGGTGTGAAAGACATAACTAATGACTAGGCTTTTATAACATCATCTTTACAGATGTTTGTCTGGTTTGTAAGGAGATCAATCAACAGTCTTGAAAACACATCATCATTATCGTCATCTCTTACACCAAATACGGAATGTTTATGTACATCTTTCTATGTGTACGAGAGAAAGAAAGAGTATTACGTATATATACATGAATACACAGACACACACACATCTTATCTTTTACTTATTTTTTCAGTCAATGAACTGCGACTAAGCTGGGGCACCACCTTGAATGGTTTTAGTTGAATAAATCGAGCCCGCTACTTATTTTTTTAAAAACCTGGCACCCTATTAGTCTCCTATGCCGAACTGGTTGATTACGGAAACGTAAGCAAACCAACACCGATCGTCAAGCGGTAGTGGGGGATAAACACACACACACACACACACACAATGGGCTTTTTTCAGATTCCGTCTATCAAATTCATTCACAGAGCTTTGGTTGGCATGCGGTTAATGTTGAAGACACTGTGTGAACAGGAGAGACAATTATGTACGTAGACATGAAAACATAAACACACACATATACACAGATACCCATAACATACACACACACAAACATATATACATACACACATATATTCACATACATAAACACACATCCCATCTTCATCATCACTATGTGGTTGTTTAGCCCCGAGTCAGCTCTGATCAAGCCGATTATCATGATTATTACGATCAACGATATTCCAGCAGTGACCATCTCATATTTTTTTGAAAACAGTACAGTGTATATTAGACACATAAAAGAAAGAAAAAATAAAAGCCATAGACCCCACGGTATGTTGTCTGAAAATGTATTGACTGTTATTTCTAGCATGTCAGAGATCATCTCGAGGCTCATTTGTTGGCCGTCTTCCATACATTCGCCAGTATTATTTCTATGACGGATGATTCTTTCGCACTTAATAATGTAAGGAAATAATCCGAAGTTCCGACCCTCGTTCTACTGTCTTTTTTTTTCTATCATGCTAATATTTCCATTTTTTTTTACTTGTTTCAGTCATTAGACAGCGACCATGCTGGGGCATCACTCACAGATAACAAAGTGTTTTATATTTATACGTGTACATATGTAAGCACAATATATAAACAAACATACATACATACGCGCACAAAATACACACATTGTTCATGCATGTTTGTCATTATATATATATATATATATATATATATATATACACACACACACACACGCGCGCAAACATACAGTATACATACACATGCATACGTGTACGAAAATACACATACATATAAATAAATATATAATCACATATGTAGAGATATAGTCAGTATATAGACAAATATATATTTTATGTAGTCGTTGGTTATGGCCAATCAAAAAGTTACCATTGGTTTCATGTCTAGACAAACATACATACATACATACGCATAAATATTCACATATTCACATATACTCATGCTAGAAATGACAGCCAAAGCATTCCCAAACTACATAGTATGGGATTTATTGCATTTTTTTTGTTCTGTTATACATACATACACTCACAATCGTACTCCTCCCTCTAACACAAACACATACAAATTTGTATGTATATTTGCATTTGTACGCCTCTCTCTACATACAAAAAACAAAGAAATATATAAATATATATATATTGCACCTGCGAGCACACCCTGTCATATCTATCTATCTATCTATCTATCTATCCGTGTGTATGCGTAGAAAACGGCGCATATGTAGCAGTATAAATGGACACACTTGCGTATATTTTCATCATCATTGTAAACAACAACTACTACTACTACTACTATTACTACTACTGTTAGTTGTAGTAGTAGTATTAGTAGTGGTAGTGATGCAGCTACTGTTATTGTTGTTGCACTCGCTGTTGTCATGGTGATGCTACGTGGTGGATGAGTCACAGTCGAAAGGAAAAAAAAAAAAACAGCGGAAAATACACGTTTCGCATTTTCTCTCTCACACTGCGACTCACTCTCTCTCCATCTCTCTCCTCCCTCTTTTTCCACGACTGTCTCTACTTACCCCCGTCTCTGGTATTTATATGGAACTAACTATAAGTAGGGGGTTTCTGTATACACAAGGAACACACACAAGGATGTTCACATAAAGATGAGTGCGCGCACGTGAGCACACGCACACATACGCACGCGCTGCAGGTAGAGGTTGTGGGGGAAGGAGATGTTTAAAAGGGTAGTAAGGGGGTCTTTTAGTTGTTGTGATGAGGAAATAGGGAGTCGTTTGTTTAACCCAAGGTCGGCATAGATGGAGCAGGCCTATAATCAAAATGATTCCAGCTGTGCGAGATCAGTCTAGATTATTAATGCTATCAATAAAGCAGAGGGATGGCAGAATCGGTAATACGCCTAACAAAATGCTTAGCGGCGTTTCGGGATTTCGTCTGTCTCTACGCTCCGAGTTCAAATTGCACCGAAGTCGACTTTGCCTTTTATCCTTTGGGGGTCGATGTACTGTAAAAAAAAACCCGCCAAAAAAACAAAACAAAGAAAGCAAAACATTTTCAGGAGTGGCTGTGTGGTAAGAAGCTTGCTTATAAACCACATGGTTCCGGGTACAGTCTCACTGCGTGGCACCTTGGGCAAGTGTCTTCTACTATAGCCTCGGGCCGACCAAAGCTTTGTGAGTGGATTTGGTAGTCGGAAACTGAAAGAAGCCCGTCGTATATGTATATATATATATATATATATATATATATATATATATATATATATGTGTGTGTGTGTGTGTGTTTGTGTAACTTAGCGGTTCGACAAAAGAGACCGATAGAATAAGTGCTAGGCTCACAAAGAATAAGTCCTGGGGTCGATTTGCTCGACTAAAGGCGGTGCTCCAGCATGGCTGCAGTCAAATGACTGAAATAAGTAAAAGAGTAAAAGAGTAACATTAGCATCACAGCAATGGTCTTGTAATTTTTCTACCACACTTTGAAACCATTATTATTATTATTATTATTGAGTGTCAGCTGGTGGGTTGGTGCGGGCATTTTTAGTGTTGTTAGAATATCACGTGTGGCAGATTTGGAGACAGAAACTTCGTCATCGATTGATAGGTGAAATGACATGGCTCAAGAAACAGAGAGACGAAGTTGGCTCAACTAGGCTTAGAGATGTTGATAAGACCGAGAAATGTAAATGTGTGTGAGAGAGAGAGAGATGGCTCAGTGATATACCAGAAACACGATTTAAAGACAACACAAGAAACAGAGAAAGTCGTGGCTCAAAGATAGACAGACATATGTGGCTATGATACAAAGAGAGACGTGATTTAGAGAAAGAGAGAGAGAGACCGAGGAAAATGACTCAAAAACTGACAGATAGAGAGAAAGACAAAGAAGGAGGGAGAGACGTGGTTCAAGAGCAGACGATGAACCACAAAAATTATGCGGCTCAGACAGACCGAGAGGTGCAGCTTGGAGATAAAGAGAAAGTCGAGTCTCAAAGAGGGACAAAGATGTTGTTCAGAGACAGGCAGAGAGGAAGATGTGTCTCAGAGACAGACAAAAATGATCAGAAAGGAAGACTCGGATATTTTATAGAAGATTGTTCCAGTACAAATGAGATTACCATTACCCAATATAAATATCAGATAACATAAGCACAAGGTAACCTCACATTCAAGGAAGCAATATAGGCGACTATAACGACTCGGTGCTTAACTGGCACATTATGTTATAGATATCCAGAAGAAAGAAGTTTACAATATTCTGTTTGTCTGATAACATCCACATACATTAACTGGGAGAAGAACAGAACAAAAAATAAAAAAAAATTCTCTCTTGATATCAATATCATACTTCTAATATTACGACTCGTTTCAACAGTATGGTCCACTTGTGACCTTTAGAAAGGAAAATCCTGGTAAATAATATCTTATGTTTTAGTTGAAATTAACGAACATCGTTTCAAATTACCTCTAGATATCCCGTTGTTGTTGTTTAACTTCAGAGCGTAATTCTAATCGAGTAAACCTATGTTTAAAAGTATTCCAGCTGTGATCATCTCGACTTTTTAAGTGGGTATCAACGATTACATTATCTGACGTTCTATTTTTATTTAGGGTGCAATTTGAGCGAGCGTTTTAGTTGCTATTTTCAGAGGTTCTCAACTAGGGTCCAGATGACCCTTGGGCGGGGTCCATATAAAATTTTGTAGTTAAAAATTATCTGCAATAATTTGGTTATACTCCTACAGAACACAAAATATTTTAACAATTTTTTAATACAATTCCTAATATTTAATTCTAAATATATAATAGGATTTTTTTTAAACCTCGAATGGCTAGGAGGATCCACTTGAATAAAATAGGGATCAATTTTTTTATTCACTTGAATAAAATAGGGATCAAAGGGGTTCATAAGAACAAAAAAGTAGTTGAAAAAACACTGACAAAGAGGTTTCCTTGTAAAGTATTCCGCGTTTCATGAATGGTTTAATTCTTTGTACTGTAGAGTTTTCAATTTTATCTGCTACAACTTGCAGTGATTTTTAAACTCTACATAATAATTTCAATACCTGGATTGTAAACTAATTCAAAGCACCAACGAAATAAAAATTGGAAATAAAATTGAAATAAAAAGTGGTATTTAGAGGTACTTTATCCATTGTCGGCAGCCAATTTTTTTCTTTTTTTACCAAAGAATTAGTAAACTATTAAACAATCAGCCAATTGTTTGTCCGTTCCATGAGATATTGATATTGTTTGCCCGTTCCATGAGATATTGATAGCTATTCCGCAAGTCTGCAGTCTTACGAGTATAGTTTATTTCAGGCATGCGCAAACTGCGGCCCGTGGAACTTTCTGAATGGTACTCCTAACGAAAAATACATCGAATTTATTTTTAGTGGTGCACAATGCCTGGTCTAAGCCATGGCTCGTGTGACCCGCTTCTCAGTAAACGTTGATTATACTTAGTTTATTTACTCATATTTTTGTAAAAACAATTGGCTCTCAGTAATAGGTAAGTGTCTGTTTAGGTATGCACTCTCTCTCCATATTCTTGCTCAAGGGGACTGGGGGGTCACCCAAGGTTAGCAGTCTCAGAGGCGTCATCGCGCGTGGAGCTGACCAGGTCTACCATCTCCACCCTATTGCTGGTGGTCCCGCGTCAGCCCCTCTGCATTCTTCAAAGTGACGTTGAGTCTCACCAAGGTAACGTTGAGGCTTAATCGCGTCCACGTATCTGGTGTGCTTCGATCTTTAAAGGAATAATTTAAAGGTTTCGAAAATTCATGCTTTTACTCGAACCTTCTCCAAAAATGAACCCTAAGAGCCTAGTTGAAATTACATAGGCACCTAAAAACATTTAGCAAAAACACACCATAAGCATAGTCAGTCATAACTCGGCGAGTGATGACCGATTATACTCACTGTTCCTTAAAAGCAAAATTTATCTTGAACTGCTTCTCGCCAACTTGAGCTTAAAATTAACTCCAGAATTCCATGAGGCGAGGTTTTTTCAAGCGGAATTATCCTTATGACATTATGTATAACGGGATGTACTTGTGTTAAATTGAAAGAGATCTGTAATTTCTGAGTTAATTTTTAGCGCCAATTTTTTAAGGCCAGATTATGTCCAGCTAAACTGAATTCTCCCACAGATGACGAGGGGACATCTACTCAGATTACAGGATTTATTTATTTAATAAATAAATAAATAAATAAATAAATAAATATAGTTTCGTCAGCAACAGTTTATTGTTGAGTAACTAAATACTTTAAGTGAATGATAACTTAAAATGTTATACACTTGGTATCTTCATTTGACTGATAATTAAGATTAATAGTAAATAATCTGGCATTTCTCGGGTAAACGATAGTGTTGAAAAGCAGAAATAAAATAACTAAAACTGACAGAAGCAGCCTCTGTCTGTCTGTCTGTGTGTGTATGCAAATATATATCAAATGCGCATTCCATTCGTAAAAAAAAAAGCTCAACCATTACTTCCGGTGGAGAGCATTCTACATTAACGGATGTGGGTTATATTTATAAGAGAATGCAGAAAAAAGAAAAAAGATTTTAGATGAAATAAAAGAAAACTTAATTATATTAATTTTATTTTTACATGTAAAAATAAGATTTCCGATATGATTTCGGCATGATAAATGTGTATTTATAGGTAATATATTTTGTGTTTTTGTAAGTGACTATTAAGAACTGATTATTTTTTTTTTGCCACTGAAGGGTTTTCTACAATATGGCTACGTTTATTAGGTATAAAAATAGAATAAGTAGAGAAAGAATCTCCAAATTTCTCATAGGGAAACGAGTTTTCTTTAGGTTATCCCACTTAGCGGAATAAGTTGACTTTATAGTTTCCTGTCGCTGTACAGTCCTTTTTTCATTCTACCAAAATATTTAGCAGCGGAATCATTGTAAATATATGCTTTCTATTGATGATATGAATATGTTTAGATATTTAACTTGTCCTTTATGCTTGAAAGTCTATGCGGTCATCTGACAAGAACGGTTTTCTTTGTGTAATGCTTTTATTGATCAATTAAAGGAGTCGCTCGAAACGGGCGTAAGGAATTGGCACGTGTGTGTGTACATATATATATATAGATATATATATATCTATATATATATACGAACTTAAGGTTAGTTAAAATATGCTCGTGACATACTTCAAAATGCAAATTCACTGCAGT
>NC_068988.1:64464603-64467103 GCF_001194135.2 Octopus bimaculoides | reverse complement strand
CAATCTTGAAACGATTTAAAAAAAAATTTCAACGGCTATGTGGTAAGTTTGCTTCCAAATCACATGGTTCGATGTTCAATCCTCCAACATGACGCTTTAGTGTCATCTGCTATAGCCCCGGGTCGACCAAAGCTTTGTGAGTGCATTTGGTAGGCGGAAACTGAAAACTGAAAGAAGCCAATCGTGTGTGCGCGTGCGTGTAGGCGAAGGTAAAGAATACGCACACCCGGTGTTTAGGGTTAAAGTTACACCGAAAACGGGTGGTGTGCGTATTCTTTACCGCCGCTATGCGTGTGTCTGCGTTGGTTTTTCTCTATCTTAGTGTTGGTCTCCCACTACCACCTAACAATCGGTGTTGGTTTGTTAACGTCCCCTGTAACTTAGTGGTACGGCAAAAAACAGACCGATAGAATAAGTTTTAGACTTAGATAAACGAAAAAAAAAGGGCGTACTGGTACTGGTGTCCATTCGTCTCACTAAACCCTTCAAGGCGATACCCCAGCATGGCCGTAATCAAACGACTGACACACACATGTTATGGTTGTGATGCTGCTATTTGTCAGTCTTCAAAAGTTATTTATAACTTTTATGGTGGAACTGTTTCAACACAAGATCTCAGACAATGTCAGAAAAACTACTCCAGCGTAATGATATCCCGACTATGAAGTTAGCAGTTGATGACGGGTTCAAATTGAACAGGTCGCTTTCCGCCTTTTATTTCTTTTTAAACTCTATTTTATTTACGCTCTATTTGTTTTTTATAAGCTTGGTCAGTATTCAAGATACATCGTTCATAGAAGATGCTGTTGTTGTTGTTGTTGTTCAACCCCTGGTTAATCTTGGTCGATCATAACTATGATCAAAGACTCTTCAGTCATAACAATCCCTCCATTTTTTTTGAGAATTCTCCTGCCATTTTGTACTCCAAGTTAGATAATCCAGTGTATCGTTTCCTTTTCAAGATGGTCGTTTATAGTTTGTAGAAGATTTGACATTCGTATTTATCCAACAACGATGCAGACTCATATATAATGCGACCACTTTGTGGACCTAACAACCAATAAGATATTTCATCCTACGTTCTGTTTGTCGGGCTGTGTATGTATGTATCTGTCTATCTGTCTATCTTTTATTTGTTTCAATCATTGGGCTGTGACCATGCTGGGGTACTGCATTGAAGGATTTACTCGAACAAATCGTCTCTAGTATTAATTTTGCTTTAAAGTCTGGTACATATTCTGCCGGGCTCTTTAGCCAAACTGCTAAGTTAGGGACGTAAACACACCAACCCCAGTTGTCAAGCGAGTGGGAGGGGAACAAAGACAAAGACACGCACACACAAATATACGACGGGCTTCCACGTAGTTTCCTATTTATTTACTGCCCACAAGGGGCTACACACAGAGGGGACAAACAAGGACAGACAAACGGATTAAGTCGATTATATCGACCCCAGTGCGTAACTGGTACTTATTTAATCGACTCCCAAAGGATGAAAGGCAAAGTCGACCTCGGCGGAATTTGAACTGAGAACGTAGCGGCAGACGAAGTACCGCTAAGCATTTCGCCCGACGTGCTAACGTTTCTGCTAGCTCGCCGCTTCCACGTAGTTTCCGTCTACTAAATTCACTCACAAGGCATCAATCGGCCCGGGACTATTGTAGAAGACACTTGCCCAAAACGCTGCACAGTGGAACTACGAATGAGAGGGGTTTTCATTGGTTCTCAATAACAAAGTGTTTTATATCCAGTAGTATCAGGTCACACCCGGACACATAGTCTTCAACTCTGGCTATTCAACCGATCCGTTTAATACCCAGTACTTTTATGTTTCATTCAACACAGACAATATAGTTTTATGTACACAATTTGAACATCACACTTTGTATCTTTTTCTATACTTGATAACGAAAAAATCAAGTACGAGTCTGCTTTCAAAAGCAAACCATTTGAATGTTAAGTACCTGATATCTTTAGACAGGTAATTGTTAACTGTTTAAGCCCCTTATCTGTTTAAGGGAATGATAGTGTGACTATAAAATACACAGCTTCTTTAGAAATCTGATTATAAAAATTCTAAGTATTGAACATTTTTAGACAGCTGATACATAAACATTGAAAACGAAATAGTTAAAGGTTAAGCTTTCAGGAGATTAAACCTTCTCCCCCACTGTCACAAATATTGAACTGAATTGAATTGCACTTGCGATGCGACGTGTTGCCGGAAAAAGTATTGTTAAAAGCATGAGGGATGAAGGTAGTTGTATAGGTTTAAAAAAATGAGCTGTTAATAAAATGTGTGTGAGGGGGGCTGTATGAAGAAGTAATTGAAGTTTCGCTTCACAAATGTTTTGTCATTAATATAACTCTGATCTGTTTAGCTTAAAATACACGTGAATATTGCATCTTTAGATAATGAAATTATTGGAAATGATCACAAAGGATTATATTCATCACACATGATGTGATATATATATATATATATATATATATATATATA
>NC_068988.1:64463240-64464593 GCF_001194135.2 Octopus bimaculoides | reverse complement strand
TATATATATATATATATATATATATATATATGCCATCTGTGTATCATAATAAATGTATATTCACCGTTAGAAGGCATAATACTGTGGAATTATCTATCAGAGATAAAATGTTCGTAGTTTGCTTCCTAGCCACACGGTTCTGGGTTCAGTTCCATTGCGTGACACCTTGGGCAAGTGTCTTCTATTATAGCCTCGACCCACGAAAGCCTTGTGAGTGGATTTGGAAACCGAAAGAAACCCGTCGTACATATATATGTATATCGGGGTGATAGGTATAACGTCGCTGCAGTGACTCATGAAAACGACATGCGTTTCATCTTTTCTGAGGCCTATCAATACCATGCATCTGATTCTCACATAAGCACTGAAAAATATGGCTTTGGAGTGTGAAGGAGGGTCGAGAAATGCAGACAGTTTGTGAAGGAAATAAAGATTAACGATAAAAACCAAAGACGTCAATTTCGGTGGCATCTGAGCGCATAACGTCATGGGACGTAACGCAATATATCTAGCAATTTCAACATTTTTTGTCGTTGCAAATACTGCTCTCCATCACTTTTAGCGCGATATCATTGAGTCAAACACATTTATTCTTCACACATCTCGAGCTACTTATGACATAATTTACAGTTCCATTCTCCATTTAATAAGGTATTCAACTCTCTCTCTCTCTCACACACACACACCTATCCATCTAGCCATTTATTTATTTATTTTTTTCCAGGAGGTATTCAATCCTTATGTTTGTGTTTTTCTCGAGTTATCAGAAAAGGCAATGCTAGGGCACAGCTAATTAGGGTTTGGTCGAACAAAAATCGACCCCAATACTTATTTTCTTAGTTTAGAATTTATTCTATCCTCCCTTTTGCCGAATCGCTAAGTTACGAGCACTTATGCCCAGGAGCAGACACAAACACACACACTCACACATATCTACTACGGGCTTCTACACAGTTTCCTTATTTCTTTATTGTGCACAAGGGGCTACACACTGAGGGGACAAACGGATTAAGTCGATTATGTCGACCCCAGTTCGTAGCTGGTACTTATTTAATCGACCCCGAAATAATGAAAGGCAAAGTCAACTTCGGCGGAATTTGAACTCAGAACGTAACGGCAGACGAAATACCGCTAAGCATTTCGCCCGGCGTGCTAACGTTTCTGCCAGCTCACCACCAGCTTCTACGCAGTTTCCGTCTACCAAATTCGCTCACAAGGCATAAAAGACACTTGCCCAAGAAGCTGTGCAGTGAGATTGAACCTGACATCTCGTGGCTGCAAAACGAGCTTCTTAACCATACAGCCCTGCCTGCGCCCTCTAGTAATTTTGCATATTTTCTCAGATTTCTTCTT
>NC_068988.1:64461281-64462763 GCF_001194135.2 Octopus bimaculoides | reverse complement strand
TTAATTAATCAGTTAATTAATGGCAGAGGTTACAGAGTGACTCAAGGATCTAGAGTTTCTTGTATTTGCATTGATAAGAGCCAATAGACGAAACTCATAATCCTTGAGTCACTCTGTAACTTTTGCCAATTATTATTATTATTATTATTATTGTTATTATTATTGTTATTATTAAGGCGGCGAGCTGGCAGAAACGTTAGCACACTGGGCGAAATGCTTAGCAGTATTTCGTCTGTCTTTACGTTCTGAGTTCAAATTCCGCTGAGGTCGACTTTGCCTTTCATCTTTTCGTGGTCGATAAATTAAGTAACAGTTGCGTACTACGGCCGATCTAATCGACTGGCCCTCTCCCCCAAAATTTTGGACCTTGTGCCTAGAGTAGAAAGGATTGGTATTATTATTATTATTATTGGTTTCAAACTTTGGCACAAAATCAGCAATCTCGAAGGAGGGGTTAAGTCGATTACATCAACTCCAGTAACAACTGGTGCTTATTTTATCGACCTCGAAAAGATGGAAGGCAAAGTCGATCTCGGCGGTATTTGAACTCAGAAAGAAAAGACGGACGAAAAACACGCTTTGAGTTATATTTCCCTGTTTGCACCATTTGGTATATTCTTAAATGTTCTCTCTGTATGTATACAAACATCATTTTTCTTTTATTTTGATAGGTGGCTTGTACCAAATAACAAAATTTTTTAGTTTAATATCTAACAGACGGCAGATAAACGAATTCATTAAACTGACGAGCGTGTTTAAGAGACAGGAAACATTGCAGTACATTCGCAGCATCAGCAAAGAGAAAGATTGGTGAAAAGAAAAAAAGAGAGCCGAAGAACGAGGGGGGGAAAAAAAAAATAAAGACAGTAGATAGTGAAGGGGTGGGAGAGATAGGGAGAAAGGAGAGACAGAGAACTAGAGGGAGGCAGTGACAGGATAGGAGTTTTATATCTAAAAAATCTGACACACTTGTCAAGCACTGAACGAAAGTGCAATGAGATTCTTATTTCCTGGAAGAAGAGGCTTTTGGAAAGAGTTTTTGTAAACAATACAGTTGGTTGTAGCTGTTACATGCAAGAGAAGGAGCGTAGCACTCACTACACGCAATAGTAGTAGTAGTAGTAGTAGTAGTAGTAGTAGTTGTGGGGGTAGGATTGTGATGGTAAGAGAAACTTCTTTTCATTTTCCTTTACTTGTTTTAGTGATTAGACTGCGGCCATGCTGGGGCACCGCCTGGAAGATTGTTTTACAGTCGAATGAATCGATCTCAGTATTGTTTTTTTAAAAGTATATTATTTATTCTATCGATTCCTTTTACCGAACTGTTAAGTTACTGGTATGTAAACGCACCAGCACCGGTTGTCAAGCGATGGTGGGAGATAAAGACATACACAAAGACACACGCACACACACACACGCACACACACATACACACACACACACACACACACACACACACACACACACACACACACACACACA
>NC_068988.1:64459183-64459741 GCF_001194135.2 Octopus bimaculoides | reverse complement strand
AGTTCTCTTCCGGTTTGAGAATGACTGTTTCTGTTCTGGTGGTAGAATAATTACGTTAAAAAGCGTAGACAATTTACAACTGATTTTATTTTGCTTTCATTGTACAAAAGAAAGAAACAAAAAAATTGTGAGATGATGTGGATAGTGTTCTTTCGTTTACAGACATACACACACACATAGACAGACGATACATAGATATACAATACATATATGTGTGTGTATGTATTTTTGCATATCTATCTATCTATCTATCTATCTGTCTATCTATTTAACCTCTGTGTTCTTTCTATCTATGGAGACTAGTGAAAGGAAACTTGGACTTATAATACGAGTTCTCTTCTCAGTTTTCTCGTTTGATATATAAGAGTACATATAGAATTCTAAATAATGGTTACAAGTCATGCAATTTAAATCACACACAGACATGATAATATTTCTACTGTTGCTCTGTTTTCACTTTTGTATGTCATTTTGGCATTGATTCATCTTGAAGTTTTTTTTCTTTTAATCTAATATCACACAATACTTTTCTCAAACTGCACTGTTCTTATATATATA
>NC_068988.1:64454922-64458639 GCF_001194135.2 Octopus bimaculoides | reverse complement strand
ACACACACACACACACACACACACACACACACACACACACACACACACACACACACACACACAACATAAAATAATTCAACAGAGTTAGTCAGAGTACGTATATATAAGATTAAAAAATTGCACAGAAAGACACGACCAAAGGAACACACGGAAAATTCACACACAAGACGTCGACATGTTCTTCCCTCATCAGCTATCGTTCAAAAATTCAATCAATTTAACACCTTTAACGTATTGGTCATTTTGGTGGCATCAACAGCAAAATGCTGCTGGGAATAAGTGAGCCAAAGGTAAATGGCGGTGACGAAAACAAACAAATGATATAGATAGTGGGTATAAATATAAATATACATTCAAAATAATGGTTTTTACGACTATGAGACAATCGTTAGATGGGTCTAACATTATAGGCGGGATGAACGCAATTGAAAAGTCTGTTGATACCTCTCAATCACACGTAATGTCGTCGCTAAACTAACAAAGAAACAACAATAAACAGTAATTATTTTATTTCATTTAACCTAACTATAACTGGGTATTTTTTTTGCCCCAAAAAAGTCACTCTGTTTATTATTTTGTCTACATTTTGTTTGCAACGTCCTGTACCCAGATATGCATCTATATATACAGGTAGATGTAGGTATGTACATACATGTACGTATATATGCATATACTCATTTATTATTTGAACTAACAATGGAATTTGTTAAAAGAAATGGCAACGAGGTCACCTTGAAAGGACATCCTACTGTCTTTAATAAATTAGGGCACATTGAACAAAGTTGTTTATGATGTATAGAAACATACAGGAGGGATGGTCAAGGTTGAAAAGCATTTAATCATATATCTATTCGGTCAGGTTTAATCTGGACTTAAGCAACTTCGACGATAGCGATGATGACAGTAACACGAACAACTGTTAATGGCAACCAAATAAAGTGCTGGGATCGATTTAATCGACTAATACCTTGTCTCTCTTTTAAAAAATAAAAAAATTAAAAAATAAATATAGCATAAAGAATTGAAAAAAATTCTAGCCTTGAGCCTATTTTCCAAAATCAATATTTATATTCCTAAGTTCAATTCCCGCCGGAGTCAATTTTTTGACTTTCATCCTTCCGCTGTCAATAAAATAAAAAGCAGTGGGGGGAAATTTAATTGATGGAGTTTCGGAATAGCTATCACTATCTCATAGGGGAAGGAGAAGAAGACACGAAATTGGGAAGCAAAAATATAAACAAGTAAAAAATTTTAGGAAAAAAAAAAGAAAAAAAAAGAAAAAAGATCTTTCAGAATCATAATTCTCGTTGTATGAGACACACGAATACTAGAAAAACTGAAACTGCAAAAAAAAAAAAAAAAAAAAAAGGGGAAAAAAAGGAAGGAAAGAAAAACCCCACCCAATTCCTTGACCTTATATTTCCCCATGAGGTAGCGATAGCTATTACGAAACTCCGCCATTTAATTAACTATATGTCTCCCCTACTTTCCGAAATGTGTGGCCTTGTGCCAATGGTATATAAATCATTATTTTAACTTCTTTCCATCAACGTGCTGAGTTCAAATTTCACCGGAGGTCAATAATATAATAAAATAAAGAAAGAAAAGTACAAGCTTAAAAAGAAAAATTTTTAAATGACCCCCCACCACCACCAAAAGAAAAACCAAAAAAACCCCCAGCAAGATCGATTCGATGACCAAATAAGTCTTTTGTTATTCTACTTGTAAGTCTGGCTATAGGCCAAGTTAAAAAAGAAATCTATATTAAATCTATATTATCAAATAAATCTATATTTATAGTCAACGAACTGGACCGTGGAGACTCAAATGTCTTTGTTAGCGACACACGCTCACGTATTAGAATATTGAAAAAGCAAAAAGAAAAAAAACGAAGGCGTCAATGTATATTTATTAGTGTGTATGTAGGCCAGTGGTGGCAGCAGTAGCGGCGTTGGTAGTAGTGGCAGCAGCAGCGGCGGCGGCATCGTGTCTCATTGACTCATCTAAGTTTTTTTTTCTTTTTTCTGCTGATGTTTTCGCTTTAAACTCAATCTGATCGAGAACAAATGAGGAGTGGCGGTGGTAGTAGTTGATGGTGTTGGTGGTTGTTAAGAAAGGGGCCTCTACGTGCTCTACGTGCTCTACGTGCTCACACGATATGCTAGAAATAGCAACCAATTGAAACTCAAATACACACACGCCTGTTTTGTGTAAGAAGACACGTTTGATAATGGATGTGGTCAAACAAATATCTAAAATAAGCCGTGATGGTCACAGTTGGAATATCTGTGATCATTGGTCTGCTTGATACGGAGTTGATCCGAGGAGCATCGGGCTCACAATCATTAGGTAGTCAGTTCAATTCCTGGACCAGGTTGTGTATTGTGTTTTTGAGCAAGACACTTTATTTAACGTTAACGTTTAACGTTCACTCAGCTGTGGAAATGAATTGTAACGCCAGGCTGTATCGGCCTTTGCCTTAGATAACCTCAGTGGCATAGAGATGCATGGGTCCGGCAGGGTCACCAAGTAACTTGCAAAACAAGGAATTTTGAGAGGTGAAGGGGGCATTGGAGGAGGTGATCTTGTGTCAGATGAAGAAAGGTTAGAGTGTGACAGAGACACAGAAACAGGTGTCTTGCTATAGCGGAAGTACATGGTTACCTGGTCAGAGAGAGAAAGAGAGGAAGAGGGAGAGAGGGAAGTGTGTGTGTGTGTGTGTGTGTGTGTGTGTGTGTGTGTGTGTGTGTGTGTGTGTGTGTGTGTGTGTGTGTGCATGTACGTTTGTGTATGTATCGAATGAACTTCATAGCACACTATATACATCGTATATAGAACCCAATATAAAATGTATTGTTTAATCTCTATGATGAAGTAAACAGACATATAACCAAAACTATCCCAGCTATGACCAACCTGTCGATTTTTCCTGTATACATAGAACCCAGAACCACACTAACCACATTGTCAAATTTTGTTGTTCCTAACAGCATGCTATGAAGTGAGGGAGATTTGGCTGCTATTTCTAGTAGGTTAATCCTCCTTGATGCGTATATTTTCCAAGTGATGTAAAGTTAGGTTTTCTCTGCAGTGGGTTGATATGTATAAGGTTTGTAGAAGTGAGGTTAGGAAGCCACTATCCAAGCAAGACTACTCCATCGGCCAAGCTACTGGAACCCTCATGACTAACAGATGTTATTGCTTGCTTTTGTTTGTTTTTCTTTTTGTTTTGTTTTGTTGTAATCATTAGAATAATTATAATGTCATGTTATTGTTATCTTAATGCCATACGGGTTGTTATATAACTCACAGCACAGCAGTATGTATATATGGGTGTGAATAAATGAATAAATGAATCAATGTTTGTATGCTTGTGTGTATGTATTTGTGATTGTGTAGAATATGTGCCTGTGTGTATGCAATTACGAATATACGTACGTATGTATGTATGTATGTATGTATGTATGTATGTATGTATGTATGTATGTATGTATGTAAGTATGTATTTATGTATGTATGTATGTACTTACGTACGTATGTATGCGATTTTCTCCTATTCCTTTCTACCGAAGAGCGTAGGTTCGAAACGTAAAAGACTTTTTCATTTTCCCGAGCGTCAAACTAATACACTTATCTCCGTCTTTTGTTTTCCTATAAATTTCAATTACACACACACACATACATATAAGCATGTATGTATGTATGAATGTATGCAAT
>NC_068988.1:64453979-64454636 GCF_001194135.2 Octopus bimaculoides | reverse complement strand
ATATATATATATATATATATATATATATATATATATATATGCTTGTATGAATATTGTCTGAATATCTGTGTACATATCTATGTATGTTAGTGTGTAGTTATGTATATAAGCATGAATATATATAGGAATGTATATGTGTATGTCATTGTTTATATTGTATATATGTGTATGTGTGTGTAAGTTAGTAGACAACTAGATTTATTCTATGTGCATCTGTGTGTGTGTGTGTGTGTGTGTATGTGTGTGTGTGTGTGTGTGTGTGTGTGTGCGGGGTATTCTCTAATGAGGTAGACTTGATACAAGCATGGATATCTTAATTAGTCGGTGAGGTAATTATAACTGGTGAGGTGAATGAAAGAGAGAGAGAGAAAGATAGAGGGAAGGAGGGAGGGAACTGGGTAGATACTCAGATAAGATAATGAGTGTGTGTATATGTGGCTAGGGTGGGGTAAAGGTGTGTGGAAAGGGAGAAAGAAGGAAAGAAATAACTATAGAAGGCGGATCAGAAAGAGAATGATGCAGACAGATGCAAATATATATATATATATATATACCTTTATACACACACACACACACGCACACACACAAACACACACACACACACACACATATATATATATTCCTACACACACACACATATGTATACACAGACACACA
>NC_068988.1:64453088-64453969 GCF_001194135.2 Octopus bimaculoides | reverse complement strand
ATATATATATATATATATATATATATATATATATATATATATATATATACATGTATATACATAAATTTATATTTATACATTCATACATAAGTATATATACCTATATACACATGCATATACATATATACATATATATGCATATACACATTTACACATTTATGTTCAGATATATAAATATATATGTATATACACACACGTACACATCTGTACAGAAGAGAGTGGGGTAGAGAAAGAAGTGGCTAAAAGAAAGTGAAGAATCAGGGAAGGGGCAGGGGGTTGAAGAATCGACATGGTGAAGAAAAAAATATTTTAAATGACTAAGACTTTAAATAGCTGCTTTAAAACACATTCGAACAGATTTCGTATGTGCTGCGATGATTAATGAGGGTATTGTTCTTCACACACACACACACACACACACACACACACACACACACACACACACACACACACACACACACACACACACACACACACATACACGCACATACATGCATGCATACGTATATACACGCACACGCACACGCGCGCAGACGCTCTCATATATGTAAAGTGTGTTCGATACACGTTTTTGTGAAAGCACGTACAGTTGCTTCGATGGTGTTGTCTGACGAGCATCTAAGCGCATCTGAAACCCTACGTAGTAACTACTAGTTAATTTATGAGACACTTATAAATACGTATTCACGTACTTATGTAGACACACGTAAATCTGATGTTAGACGATCGTACTTGTATGGGTATGTATGTATGTATGTATGTATGTATGTATGTATGTATGTATGTATGTATGCATGTATGTATGTATGTATTAATGTGTTATGTATGTATATAAATGTATGTTTATATATATATATATATATATATATATATATATATAT
>NC_068988.1:64447157-64448160 GCF_001194135.2 Octopus bimaculoides | reverse complement strand
TATATATATATATATATATATGTATATATATATACGACAGGCTTCTTTCAGTTTCCGTCTACCAAATCCACTCACAAGGCTTTGGTCGGCCCGAGGCTATAGTAGAAGAAACTTGCTCAAGGTGCCATGCAGTGGGACTGAACCCGGAACCAGTGGTTGGTAAGCAAGCTACTTACCACACAGCCACTCCTGCTGTATATATATTATTTTATTCTATTATCCTTTTATTTGTTTCAGTCATTGAACTGCGGTTATGCTGGAGCATCGCCTCGAAGAATTTAAGCCAAACGATTCAACCCCAGTACGTGAATGTGTATGAACATGCATAAATTTAAACAGACATTCATCTAAACGCACTCACTTACACATATATCCGTTATATGCAACAGAAACGCTATTAGATTATAACAGGCATCTATGTATCATACCTAATGTAAATGCATACAACGCAGAAAACAAATTTACGGAAGTTTTCTTTCAAAGATGGACGTGCTGCCTTGAAAAAATATAATATATATCGGAGGCAGACGAAAATCGTTCTAGCCGGAATTGGTGAGAATACTTCATGCATTTCTGCCTCGTTCCAAACGTGGAGGGTAAATTAAGTTATTAGACATGTCCAAAGACTTACATAGAAACATAGACATGGGTACGCATGCGCATAGGGTAAAAAAGAGGTCTTTTGCTTTCGGGAATGTTTTAAACAAGACTTTTATTGTTGGTTAGATGCAGACAAATTCTTTTACGCATACCTGGATACTTAGAACTTAAAGACCTGGAATGAACTGCGCAAAAACTTTTAACGGTTCCGCCAATTCATTACTCTCGACTCGTACTTTTTCTTATCGATCCCTGAAGGATGAAAGGCAATGTTCAAAGATATGTGTTTGTGTGTGTGTGTGTATGTACGTGTGCGTATATACGTATAAAAATATACATGAATATATATATATATATATATATATATACGTTCATATTTCATATGCGTAAGTATATATATATA
>NC_068988.1:64445971-64446931 GCF_001194135.2 Octopus bimaculoides | reverse complement strand
ATATATAAGTATAAATATATGTGTGTGTGTGTGTGTGTGTACGTGTGTGTGTGTACGTGTGTGTGTGTCTGCATAGGCATACACACAGTACCTTCTACTAAACGACACTGCCAATCAAATCCACTTTCATATTGCTCGCGTGCGCGCGCACACATACGTTCACACAAACGTGTGTATATATATATATATATATATACACAACACTTCTGCTTTCAAAAGTTGACTCCTAAATATCAAAGGCACACATCAAAGCGAAATAATAATAATCATAATAATAATAATAATAATAATAATAATAATAATAATGATACTGTTGAAATTGATGATGATGATGATGATGATGATGATGGCGAAGACATCGATGACTCCTAGATGATATAAATGCGGTTTCTCAACCCTTTCCTCTCTCGGGTTATTTCATTTGTTCGTCTTTGCTGTTAAACCTCTTCTTCTCTTCATTTCTCATCGTCGTCGTCATCGACGTCGTTGCTGTCGTCATCGTCATCATCATCATCGTCATCATCATCATCGTCATCATCATCATCGTCATCATCATCATCATCATCATCATCATCATCATCATCATTATCATTATCATCGTCAATCGCTCTTAACATTGCAGCATCATACTGTCGTTACGACTACCGATATAGCTATTACTGTCACACTACGTCCTGAAGACTAACCACGACCACGACCACCATCATCACCACCACGACCACCACCACCAAACTAACACCTCGCCAAGACAAACACTTCCTTGCTATTATTATTAATACCTCTTCCTATGCACACAGCATTGCCTTCAGCATTGTATATTAAAATTAACAACTCTAGCGAGGCATGGTCAATTTTCTCCAAGATATCTCCTTCTGTATGAAGAATATCTATCTATCTATCTATCTATCTATGCGTGTGTATGTGTGTATATTTATGGGTATATATATATATATATATATA
>NC_068988.1:64435304-64445355 GCF_001194135.2 Octopus bimaculoides | reverse complement strand
TATACGTGCACTGTAGAGCGCAACACAACCGTAATATGTCCACCACTGACGAAGCGTATTGTTAAGATTATGAAATTTGCAACGAACAATTGTGAAATCCTCTCCGTTGATTAACCGAAAAGCGTGTACGTTTTATAAAACTTAAAATGCCACATATGCTTTCTTTATTTTATTGATGCTTTTCACCGCTCACAGCCCGAAACAAAATGTATGCGCGTGTATATATATATATATATATATATATATGCGTACGCACTTGTATAAGTATGCATGTATGTTTGTATGTATGCATGCACAAATACACACACAGGCATACATAAATGGTAGATAGATAAATGCATGCGTGTGTATTTGTTTCTGTCCTGCTTACTTGTTTATTGTTTTTCAGAGTTCGTAGCAAAAAACCCACGCTTCAAAGCGAGGTGCGATGCAATCAGGACAAAAAAAAAACGGAACTCAACGAGTGTTAAATGAATCAAGAACAGTCATCGCTGTTCTTTCTTTTAGTTAACCCAACCAGATGTTAGCAAGAAGCCTTTGGGGACGGGATGTTAAGCGGGAGAAGGTGGGGGCAGTGAAACAGCCAAGGAGAGAGAGAGAGGAGATGGAGTAGGAGGGAGAGTGAAGGAGAAAGAATAAGATAAACTGTTACGTGTTCTTATGTGTATGTATGTATGTATGTGCGATTTCACGTCTCTCTTTCCTGCGTGCTCTCTCTATGTATATATGTATGTTTGTGTGTATATATGTTTATAAACACATATACATTCATATAAGCTTATACATATATACACATACACACACATACGTGCACGCTTATACCTATACTTGCACACGACCGCACACTCACGTATAATTGAATAGACATTATACATAATCAGACACATAGAAATAGATAGATAGATAGATAGATAGATAGATAGATAGATAGACAGATAGATAGATACAAATAGATAGATAGATAGACAGATAGATGGATACAAATAGATAGATAGATAAATAGATAGAGGGAGAGAGAGAGAGGGGCAGAGACGGGGTGGGGTACATTGGTGAAATGAGCGAAAATGTGAGCGAGTCAGAATAAAGTGTGTGAACGTTGCGCTGGGCGTGTTGTAATAACAATGTTTTGGCACGCGACATTTTCTATTCAAATGAATGGTTTGTTAACATAACCTATGTTTCTTGTAAATGTTACTGTTTTAATTATGTCATGTTATGTGTTGTTTTGTTTGGTGTTTATTTTTCTTTCTTTCTTTCTTTCTTTCTTTCTTTCTTTCTTTCTTTCTTTCTTTCTTTCTTTCTTTCTTTCTTTCTTTCTCTGGATACTTTCTGTTTTGTTTATGTCTCGCCTGGATTGTTTATTATTATTGTTGTTGTTCTCGTTGTTCGTCAGTTTGTTTTGTCTTGTGTTGTTACATTCATAAACTTCCGCGAGTTTCTACTGTACGATCGTTGACAGCTTGATGTGTGTGTGTGTGTGTGTGTGTGTGTGTGTGTGTGTGTGTGTTTGTGTGTGGTATGTTCATATGTATGTATGTATGGATGGATGGATGGATGTATGTGTGTATGTGTGTGTGTATATATATTTATATGTATGTATGTGTATGTGTGCGTGTGGAATATATATATATATGTGAGTGCGTGTGTGTGTGTGAGTGAGTGATTGTGTCTGTGTGTGTAGTGTGGGTGTGTGGTAAGAAGTTTGCTGTGTGTCTTTGTCCCAACACAGCTTGGCAACCGCTGCTGGTTTGTTTGCGTTCCAACAACTTAGACGTTACCATGGTATAAGTAGAAGACGTTAAAAAAAGATGAAAATAAATACAGGAGTCCATTTCTTTAATACTGTCATTAAGCTTAAGGATTATATAATGTACAAGTATAAAGAAAGAAGTAAAGAAAAAAGGATTTATTATATTGAATGTTATCGATAATATTGAATGGAAATAGGGGGTGCTGTAGTTCCGCAGTGCCTATACACGAGCTGCCATTGCTCACGAGACTAGCACTTGCAGACAACCATTTCCAACCCGATAGAAGTGAGCAGGGATTTGACCCAGGGACCGAAAAAACCGGAAGTCTGAACTGCCACAGGCTCCGCCATAAACCTGTCAGAGAGCGCCCGATACTTTCTCAGATTGTCGAGCAGCGGAGTCTGGGCTGGTAGCTGAACACACCCAAGTTGCCGCTGGAGCAGGTTGTCACATCATGTGGCATCCCAGATGAAGAGCCTATTGCCACGAAACTGGAAAACTGTCATACTGTCAGGTCTTTTACCGTCCTCTCGGTTTAGCCCTATCACCACGGGACGGAAAAAGACTGTCTTACTGCCAGACCTCTTACTGTCCTCTCAGTCTAGTCTCACTGGCTCGTGTTGGGAAGGTAAACCTGCGGCAACAAGACTAAATAATTTTACATCACTTTTTGTCTCTACAACATATAATCCAAACTTACACAAACTTCTTCATTTACGCTCTTACAAACTTTCACTCAATAAAAAACGATTATTAAATACACCAAGCCGAACAATGTTGATACAATTTCTTGAAGTGACAAATGATATATCCTTAAAAGAGGTGATGGGAAATATATACATATATATATATATATATGATAAATATTAAAAGCGTGGCCAAGGTCGCATACCAAAAGGATTTTTATAGGCACACAGTGTGCAGAGTCGCTTCGCTGTGTAATAACGCAGCTTGACACAGCCCAAGAAATTGTTGCATCTGGCATAAGTGACAAAACGCTTTGTACCATTTAATTATTCGTTTAATTGGTAGATTTCTTTTACAGAAAAACAGCAACAAGCAAACAAACAAACACAAAATTATCCAAGATATACACAGAAACAATCGTACATACATGTATACATAAATATATAAATAATTGTATGTAAGTAGGCGTGTATTTATATGCACACAAATATTGTGTGTACGCACAAACACACACACACACGCACACTCGTATATACATATATACATACAAACATACATACATACATACATACATACATACATACATACACACATACGTTTATACATGCATACAGGGGTTGAACAAATTCCACTCAACGCATGGCTATGATGCTCCCCCACTACTTCCGCTCGTGATCAGAGATGCGCATATCGTCAGCCACCAAGGGACATGCTCAACTGGTTAAGGTCAAACAAATGACAAGCAAATCTGTGGTATTGAGCAGAATATTTGCTGTAGCCCATCTTTTATACCAATGTACATGATAACACTTCCAATCAGTTAAGATCAGAAGCCATGAGAACCACTGCATGTATGTATGTATGTATGTATGCATGTATGTATGCATGTATGTATGCATGTATGTATGTATGTATGTATGTATGTATGTATGAAGCCTCTGCCGCGGACAAATCGGTGCGGCGGTCTCTCACCTCACGAGCGGCAGATGCCTTCGAAAAGGACCGGCGACAGTGTCTCGATACTGCAAGAGAAAGTCGTCACAGGGCATCGTCTGCCTCAATCCAGTCAACAGACTATCGCTGTGACATCCGTGGACGCCAGTGTGCTTCCAGCTTTGGACTGCAGAGTCACGTGCGCTCTCATCACTGAGAACACAGGCGTTGTCGTCATTGGACACCGAAGTACTACTTATCAAGAAGGTAAATATATCAGCATTTAATCATAAATATGATCTCTTTGCTATCTGCAAACGTTAAAATTGCTATGCTACGCTGCACGCGTGGGATTTATGGTGAATGAGGACAGGAGTTCTGAAAATCGTTGCCCATCACCCTCCACACATAGCCCCACCCCAACCTATCATCCCTCTCGCTCCATCATCCACTATTATTTCTGTTGTAGCTTATTCAACATGTGTGGGATGTGGTCATGTGATTTGCAGCTATGTGGAACAGCCATAAAATGGGAAAAGCACCCTTGAAAATATCGTGTACGTACATACATACATACATACATACATACATACATACATACATACATATATATATATATATATATATATATATATATATATATATGTTGTATATATATGTTGTATATATATGTTGTATATATATAATCATATACATACATATGTTATATATATATTCATATACATACATATGTTATATATATTCATATATATGCATATACATACACATACATACATACATACATATATATATATATATATATGTTGTATATATATGTTGTATATATAATCATATACATACATATGTTATATATATATATATTCATATACATACATATGTTATATATATTCATATATATGCATATACATACACATACATATATATATATATATATATATATATATATATATATATATATATATATATATATATATATATATATATATATATATATACATACACATATACATACATATACAGGCATATACATACATATATATATATTATATACACATCTATACATACGTAGATACATATATATTACACACATATACATATATACATACACATACATATATACATACATATACATACATATTACACACATACACACACACACACACACACACACACATATATATATATATAAAGAAAGACACACACATACATATACATACTCACACACACACACACACACATAGGCATACACATATATGCACTCACATATAAGTTTAAGTATTGAGGTTAACTTTCATTTTGCAAGATGTTACAAATAAAAGGCGCCTCAGATTTGTGACCTGATTTCTCAAAACGTATTTGCTGCTCCTGCTGTTGTTGTTGTTCTTCTTCTTCCGCACAGAAACGCCTTTGATTTTAGTTCTGCTTCTTGATCAGGTCTGACCTGCGGTTAAACAACAACAACAACAGCTACAGCACCAGCAACAACAACAACAAGAAAAAGCTTTGCCAAGATGTAGACCGTAACATTTGTAACTCGTCAGAAGGTCATCGAAGTAAAAAAAACCTCTGCCATTTAATAATCTTGCATCAGTATGTCGAACAAATAAGGGGCACAGGTCAATAGAAAATACTCCTACGTGGGTGTCCGACATATTAGAAATAGCAGCCGAACCTCCCTCAAATTATACACTGTCAGAATAATATACGATATAGATACAAACTAGAACATCTTTCATTAAAAGTTTACTTAAATGATGGAGACTAAGTAACAATGATAAACAGGAGAAGAATAAAGGACATCAGATAATGTATTCCTAGATACACTATGCCTAAAAATGACGGAATGGTCACAGCTGGGAATTCTTTGATTGCAGGTCTACTTAAATGATAGAGATTGAACAAGAACGGTTACAGTAAGAAGGAAGGATATTTTGTATAATGTATTCCTTGATTGACTATGTTTAAAACATGACGGAACGGTCACGGTTGGAAAACCTTCGATTATAGGTCTACATCGAGGACGGTAGGGCCTCCGTCGATTAAATGTTAACTATTCTTTTTCACGTGCATATGCAGTCTTTAGGAAGATTTTGTTGACGAAAACAAGCAGTTGCCTCCGACTTCATGTAAGTCTCTCCCCTCATTCTCTCCTCTTCGCCACCGATGTTTATCCACGACCGATGAGGTGAGCCGAAGTCGCTGAAAAGCGAAGCAGCAAAAAACGTGGATTATTGGTGCATGGTAAAGCGGAAACCCGTCTTCTTCCTCCTGTTTCAGTGCCACCTTAAATCACGAGGCACACTGGGCAGTCTCACGGGTCTCAGGGTCCAAATTCTAATTTATATATGCTGTGATTTGCTGGTAATAGATTGACATTATAAGGGACTCGGTGCACTGATTTACCTGGAGGATGGTGGTGTTATAATACTGCTGACACAACATTGCTTTAAAGTCCACAGGTTAGGGCCTTTACTGGCAACCCTCATACTACGCGACTGCGCGCACAGAAGCGGTTTGAATGCTAGAACTGAATAAAAATCTGCTCATGTCTGTAGACCAGGGCTTCTCAATCATTTTTCACGTATAGACCCTTTTAATAACTATTTGATTGCAGTGGACCTCCATAGTTGTTCGATGTTTAAAAACTAGTTTTATAGAAAGTTCTTTGAAATCCTAGTTTGTTTTCCGCACAATAACTTGTTTAGGTTGAACTACGTAAAATGTTAGGGAAAGAAACCTGGCTGTTTCTTGCAATGTATACCAATACATTAATCTAAACCAAAATGTTTTCAAGGATCCTAAAAATACTATTTTGGATCCCCAATTTAGTATTTTATAGCAAGGATCCCACCAAAATCTTATATGGGATCTTTAGGGGCTATATGGACCCCGGTTAAGAACCACTGCCGTGGACCAATGAAACAGGGAAATGTCAATAGAACAAGAAAATATATAGAAACAGGAACAGATAAACAGATACCCAGAGAAAGGCAGATCACATGTATGGACAGACTAACAGACAGATGTACTGAGAGACAGACAGACCAACAAACAGACCGACTGACAGACAAACATGCAGATAAATAGAATTTAGTCCGAGCCTCACCCGTTAAACTAAATTCTACCACAGGAATAATAGTTTACAGATTTCGCTTCCTAATTATAACATCTTTAGGTTGGTGAAGTATTTTGTATAAGATTTCATTTCAAAACAGATAGCTTACATATCTACCAGCACGCACACACACGCACGCACGCACATACCCACCTATCCATGTACCCAAACACACACACACATACACACACGTTCTACAAGGAACATCGAATTTCAAGACACATGTTAAATACAAGTAACATCATAATTATATACACACCTAGTAAAGTATGTCTACATGTGTAATTGTGTGTGAAAAAGAGAGAGAAAGAGAGGGAGAGAGAGAGAGAGAGAGAGAGAGAGAGAGAGAGAGAGAGAGAGAGAGAGAGAGAGAGAGAGAGAGAGAGAGAGAGAGAGAGAGAGAGAGAGAGAAAGAGAGAAAGAGAATGTGAGTTTCCGAGCATCTTCACATGAGTGTGTACGTCGAGTGCGCTTACACAAACCAGTTTGCTTGTTTGCAAATCGTTATCATGTATGTATGTATGTACGTATGTATGTATGTATGTATGTAAAATTGTTTGTCTTTATGTATTGTTATACATAAGTAAATCGGTCAAATATTAATTGAACAGTCGTTCAATACTTTTAAAGAGGCTTTATTTTCTTTCTTTAAGAAAAACATTCACGATAAGTTCGAAGATTCGGTATAGTTGTCTTCATCAGACGTTCTGACAAAGGTAACTGAGCCGAAATGTCGAACTCACAGTAGACCATTTCCTTGTGCGATATAAAATGCTGGCCGTGACATAAATGAAACGTCACAGCAGCACTTTATTAAACATACGTTCTCGCGCACATACTTAACACTTACAAAATGACAGAATAAATGTTTTAACATTTTTACGAGATACCCTGAACCAAGTTGGCAGCCTATAATGTTACACAAGAGCAGTGTTCTTTTCTTAAAAAAAAAAAAAAAAAATATGATTAAAACTTCAAACAATCACTTGAACAGAAAGTCTTGAATTTTCTCCTGTGTAGACACACCAACAAACTCTTATTAGCTAACTTTAATCAAATTATATTATGCGATTAAAGTATAACTCTCGGACTACGATCCAGACGGAAATCTACAATTTATCAAATTTTTGCGCTTAAATATCCGATTCCTTTAAAATAAAATTTTCACTCCGTGCTATGATCAATACAATCGAACTGACTTCAAATATTACGGTGCAATACATACTGTATGCTACGATGCTATATTACACACGAGTGCTTGTGTAATATCCGTGTGAGAATGTCTATCTATCTATCTATCTATCTATCTATCTATCTATCTATCTATCTATCTATCTATCTATCTATCCATCCATCCATCCATATGTATGTATTTATGTATGTATGTATGTATGTATGTAAGTATGTATGTATGTATTTGCGTGTCTGTGTTTGTCCCTGACACCATCGCTTGACAACCGATGTTTACGTCCCTGTAAGGTTCGGCAAAAGAGACCGTTAGAATGACAAAGAATGAATTCTGGAGTCGATTTGTTCGATTAAAGGCGGTGCTCCAGCATGGCTGTAGTCAGATGACTGAAACAAGTAAAAGAATAAAACACACACGCACACACATCTATCTATATCTATATATATACCTCTGGTATTCGAGTACTATTTTTTCCACCTTGTTTCGCATTTATGTGATTACTCTGGTATATATATAATGTGTGTATATATATATATATATATATATATATATATAATACAAAAAATATATATGCATGTATACACACATATATGTATATACTTTCATCTACATGTGTATATAGATGCATATCAGGGTACAGGACGTTAGAACAATGAACTACAGACAACGGAACGAACACATAGGAAAACAGAAAGCCACTTGGAATTATTCATCAGCTGCCTCTATTCTAACTCTACGTTTCGAAGATAATATATATATATATATATATATATATAATGTATGTTTGTTTAGATGTTGTGTATATCTATTTTGTTTTGAAGTCGCACTTAAATTGCATACAGATTATTTATTTAACAGATGATTGACATGTGTGAATTAGTCTATGAAAGCCAAAGAGAACCAAAATCAAAGCTACTATGTAAACATATGGAAGAAACGGTTTTCAAGGGTTGGAAGCGACAGGAAGAAATTAATTTTAATGAATCGAAAAGTGAAATGTTAATTAGAAATCACTTCTAATTAAATTTTCTGTTTCAACTTTGTCCTTAATTCTGGGGCCGTTGTAACATGTCTGCCACGAGCCAACAGGCTCCTACAAGATACCCCATGCTACTTACAGCCTCCTACAGGCTCCTAAAAGCTTTTACAAGCTCACGACGTCGGATTTTGGAAACGTTTAAATATCTGAGAGAGCAAGACTCATTCCACACCTGAACGGAATGCCAATCTGCTGCAGGCAAGAGAATTTGGCTGCTTAAATACGTCTTATTTTCCAACATGGTGATCTCAGTTTTTCTCTCTTTCAGCCGTGTTGTTTTGTTTTGCCCATTGAATTACTGCGTTGAGTTTTAATAGACTGGAGTGTTATTTAGTCAACACATCCACTGTTGATATGTTTCTGAAGCTTAGAATCGCCTGTGAATATTTTGATTTTCGAAGTGATTAATATTTATGATGCCGCTTGTGTAAAATATGATGAGGGATGAAAATAGGAGCGCAGGGGGTGGGGGTCATCACTAAATAATATTTGAGCTTGAGTAAATTTCATCAATAAAAACATGCTGGATTCTTCTTACTGAAAAAAACCTAATCCACTGAAACAGTTTTCCACGGTTTTCAATTTTCGTCAACAATATGCTGTGGTTAAATCTATCAAAAGCCTTGCTGACGTCAAGATATATTGGAGACTGCTCTCCAAATATTTATAATATCATCAAATTTAGTGTAGAAGCCAGAAACCATGTTTTAGCGGTTACTGTCACATCGTCAGCCATTTTTGTTGAAATTGGAAAAATTGTTTGCTCATCAGAAAGTAAATTATTCGCTCAAATACTTTTATGATATAAGACATGACATTGGTCAATGTGTGTGTGTGTGTGTGTGTGTGTGTGTGTGTGTGTGTGTGTGTGTGTGTGTGTGTGAGTGTGTGTGTGTGTGTGAGTGTGTGTCCATGTATTTATGTGTGTGAGTGGCTGTATCGTGATGAAATTCCTTAAAATCTTTTTGTAAGATTGCATCTGTATATAAAAATTTACTCTCGTATATTGTAGTTCAATATGTAGGTAAATATGTCGACATTTATCAGTATGTGTGTATATGGGTATGTGTATATGTGTGTGTATGTATGCATGTGTGTATGTATGCATGATATACGTATATAAATGGTGCATATTATATATATATATTTATATGCGCAAACATATGTATGTGTACGGACTCAAATATATATATGGCTGTTTTACATATGTGCATATGAGTAAACACACACACACACACACATATATATATATGTATGTATGTATGTATATATATATATATATATATATATATATATATATATATATATGCATATATATGTGTGTATATATATATATA
>NC_068988.1:64432896-64434882 GCF_001194135.2 Octopus bimaculoides | reverse complement strand
CACACACACACACACACACACACACACACACACACACACACACACACGCACACACGCACACACACACACACACACACGCATAATGATTTGCCTGTATATAAGGATGTACGGATGTCATATAATACGTATGTACTTCCGTACATACGAACGTACAAACATCCACGCGTTACACACGCCATTACGAACATATACGTGTTTTAAGTCGACAAAATAAAACGAAGGGTTGGTGCGTTAAGCGGGTGAGAATTAAGGGTGTTAATATTAACAATAAATTTAGTGGCTCACTTTGGCGTAAATTAAATGCCTCGATTAACCATTGCAGCGTATAAAAATGTGAATAAATACTGCCAAACACCGGTCGATATACATTAGTTATAAACATTAAACAAGAAAGAAAATCGCGCACGCGCACACAAATACACACGCACGTACATACATACATACATACATACATACATATAGACATATAGACACACGTGTGGATATATATATATATATGTATCCAGTAGATATATATATAAATGTTGGATATATATATATATATATATATATATATATTGGATATGCTTTACATGTGTATGTGTGTATGCATAGTGCTTATGGGTGTATGTGTGCGTATATATATATATATATATATATATATATGTATACACATACATTAAATACATAAAGACATATATATCTACATGCCTTTGTGCGTGCGTGTATATAAAAATGTGTGTGTATGTGTGTGTGTGTGCGTGTGTGTTCATTTGTGAATTTGAGACTGCGTAGGCCAGGATGTGTATATGGTGCGTAGACAGATAGATATCTTCTCATCCTTTAATGTTTATAACTAATGTCTATCGATCAGGCAGAAGATATGTGGGTGTGTGTGTGTGTGTGGATGTGTGCGTGTGTGTGTGTGTGTGGATGTGTGCGTGTGTGTGTGTGGATGTGTGTGTATGTTTGTGTGTGATCATATGTATAGAAACAAACATGAAATCTCTGGTGTGTCTCTCTGATTGGATGTGTTTCATTCTGTTCGAGTGTGTGTACACACCGATATGTCTATGAGATTTTGGCTGACATCCTGCTGCATACACACACACACACACACACACACACACACACACACACACACACACACACACACACACACACACACACACACACACACATACACGCATACACACATACACGCTCACACATTTATACTTCTATAAGTATGCGTATCTCTATCCTTGATTTTGTATACACATACACACACAGACACACACACAAATACATCCAAATATGTATTTAATTCGTTAGATATGTACACACACACATGTGTATACATACATAAATAATTATGCATAATTATATATATGCATATACGTCTAGGTGAATATATATATATATATATCTATATATATATATATACACACACACATTTATTCAAACATATATGCACATACAGATATACATGTATATATATGTGTGTGTGCGCGCGCGTGCGTGCGTGTGTATGTATTTAAGTATGTATGCATCATACGTATATAACATATATATGTGTACGCGTGTGTATGTGTAAGAATATATGTGGTTTAATTGGATATAGATATATATATATACACACACAAATACACGTATTTGTGTATATATGTATGTGTTAATACGTAGTTGGAAAGACACGGATGCGGCATGACAAAATCGTTTTGCTAAACCTTAATTCTATTAAATGTTTGGTAAGAACACGATTGGTGGAATTTAATTGCCTGGAAATTCTTGTAAAAGGCAATATCATAGAAAGTGTGTCACTGGGTTAACGTCTATGCTGTAGTACTTTGATTGATAGACTTGTTCAAGCTTGTAACTCGTGGTGTGTGTAGACTGTGCATGTATGTGTATGTATGTTGTAGAAGTAGGATATGTTTGTATGCGTGTATATGTTTGTGTGTATGTATGTATGTATGTATATATGTATATATATATATATATATATATATATATATATATATATAT
>NC_068988.1:64431078-64432173 GCF_001194135.2 Octopus bimaculoides | reverse complement strand
ATATATATAAACTTTAAGAACAAAATGTGACAATATCCTGAGCATGCAGATGCAGATGTGTCTGTAGTAACCACATGGTTCTGGGTTCAATCCCACTGCGTCTATTATTCTTGCCTCGGGCCGATCAAAACCTTGTGAGTGGATTTTGTGGACAGAAACTGAAGTAAGCCCATCGTGTGTGTGTGTGTGTGTGTGTGTGTGTGTGTGTGTGTGTGTGTGTGTGTGTGTTGTGGAGGCGAATGGCTTAGTGGTTAGGGTGTTGCATTCATGGTTGCGAGATCATGAGTTCGTTCCCCAATCCAGGCGCTGCGCTGCGTTCGGCGCACCCGTGCATGCAATGTCGATCTGATTGAAGAACTGGCCTCATACGTCGTCTAACGTCAGGAGAGTCCATAATATTATTAAATAGGTACCTGGCTTTAAAAAAAAAACAAAAAAAAGAACGATCGTTGCTTGAAATCGAACTCGGAATCATGGGGTTAGTAACCCGCGCTCTTAACCACTACGCCATATGCCCGTGGGCACAGAAACTTCTTTCAAAATTCCTATTTTGTTTTATACATATAAACTTGTGTAGGTCGGACTATGTAAAATGTTAGAGAAAGAAAACTTTAGAGGCCCTTAGGAACCATTGGGTTAGGGTATTCGGCTCACGATCGTAAGGTCGTGAGTTCAATTCCCCGCAACTCGTTGTGTCCTTCAGCAAGACACTTTATTTCACAATGCTGCAGTCAACTCAGTTGAGGAAAATGAGTAGTACCTGTATTTCAAAGGGCCAACCTTGTTACATTCTGTGTCACCCTGAATATTCCTGAGAACTACGTTCAGGGTACGCGTGTCTGTGGAGCGCTCAGCCACTCGCATGTTAATTTCACATGCAGGCTGTTCCACTGATCGGATCAACTAGAACAATCGTCGTCGTAACCGACGGAGTGCCAGTTGTTGAGCTCGAGGAATCCATCTTATGATCAAAGAATTTCCAGCCATGGCTACCACTTGATTTTTCTCTTGGACGTATTATATGATTACAACACACACACACACACACACACACACACACACACACACACACACACACACACACACACACACACA
>NC_068988.1:64430142-64430706 GCF_001194135.2 Octopus bimaculoides | reverse complement strand
AGTTTTATGTGCATGTATGTCAAAGAATGTAAGAATTTATGTGAACCGTCCATGTTTTCATTGATAGAACAGCCCAGAAACCAGCAATGAAAGATCATATCTATCTATCTATCTATCTATCTATCTATCTATCTATCTATCTATCTATCTATCTAATGTAATGTAATATTGATATGACTGTAAAAAGGAATCAGGAATCTTAAGCTTGTTGATTAGCAACGCATAAATGCGTGAGGATTTGTTGCTTAGCAACGGACAGGCACTTGCTGTGAATCTTCTCTCCCTCTAACCACCTCTTTCATTTTACATTCTCCCCCACCTCCACCTCATCCCACACCACACCACACAACTACAACTACAACAACAGTATTTCTTGCCATAAATGGCCAATATCATTTTCATATCGTTTAATCTTTGATATTTTGGCAATATCTCATTTTTCTCTCTTTTTCTTTCACACTCTGGTTCTTTGCCACTTTCTTTCTCATACTCATTCTTCCACTTATTCTGCAAAAAGCTGACGGTGGTATTGGTGCCGACTACATACATACATACATACATACA
>NC_068988.1:64426726-64429949 GCF_001194135.2 Octopus bimaculoides | reverse complement strand
TATATATATATATATATATATATATCTGCGTTTGGCATGATGATAAAAAGGAAGACAAAAGCGGAGGCGGGGATGTCTTTTGTTATTATTACAAAAGCTGCGAGCTGATACAATCGTTTGAGCGTCGGATGAAATGCCATGCGTATTTCTTCCGGCTCTTTTTGTCCCGGTTTCAAATCCTGCCAAGGTCAACTCTGCCCTTCGTCCTTTCTTGTTCGATAAAATAAAAAATACCAACCAAATATTTATAGATGGTATCGATTAATTTCACCACCCCTTACTTAAAAAATGTTGGCCTTGTGCTTTAATCAGAAGCTATCATACACGGTGGCGGAATGGCAGAAACATTAGCGAGTCTGGAAATAAACGTCTTTATATCCGCTGTTTTACGTTCTGAGTTCAAATCTTGCTGAGTTAGTTTCGCCCTTTCATTCCTCCGGCGTCGATAAAATAAAGTAACGAAGGTTGACTTTGCTTTTCATTCTTTCGGCGTCAGTAAAATAAGTACCTGTTGAACACTGGGATCGATGTAATCATGTTCCTCCTCCCCTCAAAATTGCTGGTCGTGTGCCTATAGTAGGAAGAATTATCATTATTATTATTATTATTAATTTTAGAGGCTCAGTTAAAAGCTCACAAGATGGTCTCTGATTAAGCTATCATTTTTCTGTTAACTATTCTTCGATTACCATCTTTTTTTTTTTTTTTTTTTTACTTTTAATCTCATATGCTGAATATAAGTAATGGATCTTCGTCAGTTTCGACCACGAATATTCAGTTGCTCAATCAACTAACCTACCTGTTCATTTAATCTCACAGGCACCTGTAGCCTTAATGAATCAGCATGACACAATGGGACAAGGCTAGACCATTAAAATTACAGGTACAATCCACCCGAATCTACCCGACGGGCTTCTTCACGGCTTACATTCGGTCATAACACTTGGGTTGACCTAAGACTGAGGTAAAAACCTTTGATCAAGATATCACTTAATGAGATTCGAACCCGTTATCTCGTGATTGCGAAACGATCTTCTAAGCCATTCGACCAGGTTGCATCTTTAGAATATATGTTTACAATATTTATATATTTACACCGCGTTTCGATCGCCGGTCGTCATCAGGTGTCTTATTGGATTCGAACGAAGAAGCTTTATGTTTGCGCTCAACGTCTTTAATCGCTTAACCCAGCCCATCTCAGACATTTAGATACTTGTGGTGGTTGTTGTCGTCGTCCTTCTTCTTCTTCTTCTTCTTCTTCTTCTTCTTCTTCTTCTTCTTCTTCTTCTTCTTCTTCTTCTTCTTCTTCTTCTTCTTCTTCTTCTTCTTCTTCTTCTTCTTCTTCTTCTTCTTCTTCTTCTTCTTCTTCTTCTTCTTCTTCTTCTTCTTCACCATCACAAATCTTTCGTCATCCACAAACAATTTCACCTCGATTATTTAATGGTGGAATCTCGCCAGTACAACCTGATGCTTCTTTCTCCAACCACATTAGAGCGAACGCTATACACACACACACACACACACACACACACACACACACACACACACACACACACTATAAATGTGTGTGTGTATGTGTGTATGCACGTATATCTTCCTTTCGTCAAATACAATTAATTCACTCCTGTTTCCAAAATAGCTTCACTGTTTTTCTCTGTTTTAAGTTACTCTCGGACTTTCTCCGCTCTCAGAGAAGCGATTCTCTCAATGCAGACATAATTGCAATATGATGAGTTAGCTCTTTCACCTGTATATATTTATATGTTACCGTTCTTTGAGATATTACCTTCACCAGCCATAACATAAATAACAGAAGATATGATTTCCTTACTCATCTAGCCAGACTGGGAGAAAATATACACATCAACACTGACACCCCCACTTTTCTTCTCGCCTTCTTTTCGCACCTCAACACCAAAATAAAATTTCTTCTATTAGACGCAACGCTTCATGTTTACACTGCTTCTGAAATTAGATGACACGGTGTTTATATCTTTTGAGAGAGTATTAGCAACATGAGTGAATTAATCTGGTTAATGTTGGAAATGAAAAGGGGATCGCAATCTCCGTTTGTGGGAAATTTATTTATAAATTGCTCCGTTCATGTCTATATTATTGCTGCCTTCGTTCTAATATTTTATATTTTATTCATTAAGCTGTCGGATTAAGTTCGTTCATCTCTTTCTAGTGTTATTTGAATTAACGCTAAAATTATCTTTATCGTATTTTTATGACAAGGTCAGCTCGGTTTCCGCCCTGCGGACGTCCACCTCATCTCCCCCTTTGTGGAAGCCCGGTCCCTACCCCAAAACAAACCGGATGCCATCCAGGGCACCATGATCTCCAGTAAGCTGGTGCACGTCTTGACCAGCATTGTCTGGTATGTTTTCGTTTAGCCTCCCAGCGTCACAGTGGTGCCTGGTTCAATGCAGTGCCACCACTCTCGATGGGTACGCAGCTGGATAGCTAGTTTCTGCATCGGTATTTCCTACGGATCTGTGAGCCTCACCAATGCTGCTGTGGATCCATTGTGGATTCTTTTGGCCTCCACCCACTGACATGCCGTGATTGTGCTGGCCGCCTTCCATGCCATGCTGCTCTCAATGAGGTCATAAGGCATGGCCTAGACGCTGCAGGCTTCCCTCCCAGCTCGAGCCAGCAGGGATGGACAGAAAGAAAGGTAAGTAGCCGGACGGCATGACAATTTTCCCGTTCCGTGGTGGCGACCTTATCCAGTCACATGCTGCGGTACCTTATCCAGCAGCAACCGTGCGTGTGTGACTGCCACTCCGAGCTTCGCTATGTCAAAGTATCGTACTGCCTGTGACAATAGAAACTTCTGACGTTCTTGGCTCCGGGACTAGATCCCTACTCGTTGCTATCGGGGCAGAGGTGGCTATCTGCAAGTGTGAGTCCCCGTCAGTCAGAGTGGCTGTTCTAGGAAGTCTCTCTCACCATTCTCCGGGAGCAAAGCCATTTCCATTTTGTCATTGGACTGCAGCCATGCTGGGGCACTGCCTAGAAGTATTTTATCGAACAAATCGACCCAGAACATATGTTTATAAAGCCTTGTACTTATACTGTCGGCCTATTTTTGTTGAAGGGCTGGTTACAGGGGACGTAAACAAATTACCACCGGTTGTCAAGCGGTGGTCAACGACAAATCTATACACAAAACGGATGCACAGACATATATATATATATATATATATATATATATATA
>NC_068988.1:64421116-64426052 GCF_001194135.2 Octopus bimaculoides | reverse complement strand
ATATATATATATATATATACATACAAATATATATATAAATATTCACACACGCGCACACACGCACACAAGGCGAGAAAGAGTAAATTGATCAAATCAAGGAAGATTTATTATGGTAGACTTCAATTTCAAGCGATAATTCTTTGGTTATTATCTTCCATACGTTTCTACATGCTTCGCTTCGTCCCTCCCTCCCTCTACCTACACATATACATCTAAATACTAACTGCTTACCTACATACATACCTCCAACCAGCCACCTAGCCATTCAGGCAGCCATCCAGTCATTCATCTAGCCGCACTTCCCTACCTACGTACATACACAGGTACAAATATACCTAACTACTTAACTACCTACCTACATCCATTCATCCATACTTCCCAAACTACGTACCTGCCTGTCTACCTGCCTATCAACCTACCTACCTACCTACCTACCTACCCATTAAACTTCCTTCAAATTATCCCCGTTAAAATCAAAACTACTAAACAAATTTTTATAACATTTACTCCAAATCTCTAACAACCTATTATTTTTATCACACCTTTTATGGAAGAAGATTTCAAGACTTTTTTTTTAGAAGAGTTACTAATTTTCTTTATATATATTTTTCTTTCTTTGCGTTTATATATATATATATATATATATATATATATATATATATATTCTTTTTCTTCCATTCCATATATGTGTTGTTTTTTTCTCGTTAAACTCAAATCAATGTATGAATTTCTGTTTTTAAACCTTTTTTATTTAAAGTAAAAAAAATACCTAAAATCTCTTTTATTGACCGTCTTTCAATTATTTACTGAGTTACTGAAATATATAATACATACATACATACATACATACATACACACATAGACGTATGTATAGATATATATGTATTTGAAAGCTTGTATCATATACATACATACATACATACATATATATACATATATATATACACATACACATACACACACACACACACACACACACACACACACACACATATATATATATAGTTATCGTTCTTTAGTTTCTCATAATTATCGCGATCAAGGCCATTCTGGAATACAACTTGCAAAATTAATCTTCATTGTCTTGCGCGGACTATTTATCTATCAATCTATCTATCTATCTATCAGTCTGTATGCCCGTTTACCTGTATATCTCTCTATCTATACACATAATTACATTGCTGCATATATACATTATTAGATACGTACACACATACATAATTACACGCACACACACACACACACACACACACACACACACACACGCACGCGTATCCATACACACACATAAACATATACGCGCGAATTAATTATAATCTTTGCGGTTGTAGTAATCGCTGTTGTTGTTGTTGTTGTTTTGTAAATAACATCCGCTTCGAGTTGATTCAATTATTCATTACTAAAAAGAACCAAAGAGTTCTCGTTTCACGCTCCACTTAACATACTTACTTAAAACTATATTAATTCCTTTGCCAATTCTAAACGCTTGGCTTGAGACTGCCAGGCTGTTCATTCTTTGGTCAATGCTAACTTACTGCTAAACCAAAGAATTAGTAGGGCTTTAAACAACTACCTATCACACATATACATACATACATACATACATACATACATACATACAGACGTGAATGTATGCACACGTGTATATATACATATACACACGCGTATATATACATATACACACGTATATGTTCTGTTGTTACATACATTGGTGCTACATTTTTGCTCTTCTCTTTCACTACATACGAATCTACGTACATACGTATATATATGTATAACACATGTATGAATGTATGTTTATTTACATGCACGCGTGGGCGCGCGCACACACACACACACACAGACATATATACACACGCATGTACATATATGTGTTAGTCTCTCGAGTCCTAGAGAGATGGTTCTGCAATTTTTTGTTGCATAACCTGCATGGATAATTTGTTTCTAGTGATCAAATGCTCTCCGCTGTACATCAGCTCACTTCCTCCATCAAATCGATATTACCTGTACAGGTGCACAAGTGTGCCGCCTGTCAGATGTCGGAGTGATCGCAAAGCAATGTAAAATGAAATGTTTTGCTCAAAATCACAACGCACCACCCAACGCAGAAATCGAACCTACGACCTCGCGATTGTAATTACAATACGCCAACCACTTAGCCATGCGTCCAAGGCGTGAAACTGTTATGATCTTTTGACGATAAGTGACGAGGGATTAGCAACGTCCTATGTGTGACTTTTCCGTTGTTTCCAGTAATATTTTTGGAACACACACACACGCACGTACACATACACACACCAGCTCATCTACCTACTAGTGTATCTATGCATAAATATCTTATCTTTTACTTGTCTCAGTCACTGGACGGTGGTCATACTGGAGCACCACCATGAAGGGTTTAGTCTGACAAAATCGACTCCAGTACTTATTCTAAAAGCCTGGTACGTATTCTATCGATTTATTTTGACGAGGGAAGAAAACAAGCCAACATCGGTGATGGGGCTCAAATACACACACACACAAACATTATATACGACAGCTTCTTTCAGTTTCCGTCTATCAAATCCACCTGCAAACCTTTCGTCCATCCTGGGCTATAGTAGAGGACACTTGCCGAAAATGTCCCGCGGCGGGACTGAACTCAGATTACTATGGTTCGAAAGCAAATTTCTTACCAAATAACCACGCCTGCACCTCATTGCATACGTAATATTAGACATTAATTCACGGTGTTAAAACACCTGGTTTGGGAATTAATTAATGTTAATTGGATTCACGTGAAGGTATATTATGAACATCACAAAAATGTTGGTGGAGTCATGGCTATTTGTGAATGATACACCTTTGCAGGTGAAGAAAGTGCAGTGAGTTTGATGTATTTTTGCTTTACAGTGTTTCGATGTATATGTGTTTGTGCTTATATATATATGCGCATGCGTAGACACACACATATTCACACACGCCCTTATATATGTTGAGCTTTCCCGCAGAGAGTGACATAAAAGCGTTCAGTGATAAATAAATACAGAAATAGCTAAAGAAGAAGGCGGTAATTACATCGCAGGAAACAGTTTTAGTTATGTAAGTACACACACACACGCACACACACACACACACAGACACACAGACACAGACACAGACACACACACACACACACACACACACACACACACACACACACACACACACACACACACACACACACACACAAACCCCTGTTAAATTCACTCTTAATTTATTTCTTGAGGATTCAGAATGTTCGTCGTACATCTACGACCTGATCACAGACACAGCTTCTGTACACCTCAGTGGAATTGTATTAGGAAGTTTCTTTTATTGCATTACCTGCACAAAGTATTTGCGTTTACCGAAGTAAGTTTCTGCAGAGTCCGTCCTGCTCAATTGTTCTAATTATCTAATTTGAACTGGTGCAAGTACACCATGTGCCAGACAAAGAATGGCACATTCTGGGTAAAGTACAGACGCAAAATCCTAATAAATCGATCGTGATTTTCCTTGCCGTCGCAGTTTACAATATATGTCAAGTTCCCCTCGTTGCCGACTGTCTAAAGCCGAACATATATCCACTAGGTTCAGAGATCATCCTAGCTTTTCATCCCATTAAGTCATTAGAATGTAAGTTACTCACACACACACACACACACGTCCATCTTTGTATTATTCTTAATGTAATTACATTGCGAAAATCAAATTTATTGGGGTGTTCGTCTGGTGATTATATCTCTTATGGACGTACCGTGTTAAAAAATCACAATATATCAGACGCAGACGAAAATCGTCTTAATAGCTGTTGTGGAGAATACTAGATGCAACATTTCCGCATTTATGACCGTTGTCGGTAGCATTTACTCACGGCCAATACTAAGATAAAGTCTTCTACTACTGATATTAGAAATCTGATTGAACAGTCACTGGTATTGCGAATCGTGGCCCGGCTGAATAAAAATCCATAATATGCAACCAAAGCAGTATCGGATAAAAATAACCACCTATCTATCATATTTAATGCAAATACATCGCGTAAAGCAAATATACTGCAGTATTCGTGCGGCGATTTTGTACACACACACGCGCGCATATACATACATACATATATATATATATACATACATAGCGAGCTCAATTGTTGTTACAAAATATCGCCTAGTGATGGACGTACGATAACAAAGAAAATCATTATTTTTATTATTGCAGTCTTAACAGATACTTATAAATTTGATACTTAAGACGCTATTTTTCAATACTTATCTCGACAAAAATAAATAATTTCGATCTGGATCTTGTCTAGATATCGATCAACTTCCATCAAAGATTAAATCCCCAATGGATTACATAGAAGATTAATTTACTCAACAGAAAATTTTTTTATCACTATCGTTATTGTACGAGGGGGGAAAAAGATCGACGTTAAAATGGTTTATCTTCCATCATTATAACTTTCGTTTATCAGTATAGATACCTCTATATATTGCAGCCGTCTGTCTGTGTTTGTTGTCACTTCCTTATCCTGATGGTTTTATATATTTAGAAAACTAAATTTACAGAACCACTATACGTCTCAGTCAACAATAAACCAGCTTTATTTTATTTTTATTTCCTAATAATTTATTAAAATATATTCAATGTAAAATAACTAACATCAAAATCAAATTATAAGTGTGGTGTTCCTTGAAAACATCAGTAACAGACAAATTAAATAACAGAGTTAATTTTTTTTTTCTCTCTCTTCGTTGTTTGTCACGTGCTATGTTGTCTATGCTCTCATTTTGGTCTTGTGATACAGTATGTCGTCGAAATTAGTGTATTTTTCTCTCTGCAGTGTACCCACATTTCTTCATTCAGCCTCATTCTCTTCCTCGTTCTCTCTCTCTCTCTCTCTCTCTCTCTCTCTCTCTCTCTCTCTCTCTCTCTCTCT
>NC_068988.1:64406417-64420382 GCF_001194135.2 Octopus bimaculoides | reverse complement strand
ATCGTCTTTTTCACCATGGACAGATGTTACGACTTCCGTCTCCTCAGAGAAGTCTTCTCTGAAGAAAGAAATGTCGAACTTATCTCCATGTTGTAAGAGCACAACAATCTTTAAGTATTCTTACTCTGTTCGCATCATTAACCTCTTTTTCTAATTATAGATTACTATGATCACTTTACCGAAATCTATCTATCTATCTATCTATCTATCTATCTATCTATCTATCTATCTATCTATCTATCGCTGTTTGTCTGTCTGTCTCTTTCTCACTCTCTCATATATTATGTATGTATGTATGTATGTATGTATGTATATATGTAAGTATGTATGTATATCACTGTATCAACCAGACCACCGAATGTTGTTACACACCGCTGGTTACAATGTGCTTCATCGCATTGTTGTACCTTTTGAATGACGTCACTCCGCTGGCTAGGCGGGCATGCCAACAATTCCCCTGTACAGAATGCCAAGCAGTCGCAGTTACAGCTGAGTGGACTAGACCGACGTGAAATGAAGTATCTTGCTCAAGAACACAGCGCACCACAACATCCTAACCACTTGGCCATGCTCTTTCACACACAAACACACACAAATATAAATATATATATGTATGTATATATGCATGTGTGTATATATGCGAGTGTGTATACACGTAGCGGTAATATTGCTAAGGGGTTAAAAGCTATTTAGAGATAATTCTAAGATTTTTCCGATGTTGGATTTTGACAATGAGAGAACTAAAATATTGCAAAAGTCTTTAAATAAGTAGAATACTTGGTCGGCAAAAATACGAGAATTAAAGCAAACATGCAAAAACATACAAACATACAAACAAAAGTGATTATACTTCGGTAAAAACATTATCTAAATTAATCTTTCAAAATAAAGAACCATATATTTGAATTTATTGAAGAATTAAAGATGCCTTGAGGTTTCTCTTGATAAGGATCATAGCTTTCAAGTATTGTAGCTGTACTTAAGAAATCTAATAGCATTATTGAGCTCGTAAATAGAACTGTAATTTTGATTTGAGAAAATACATTTCCAATACTTTATGATTGCGCTGATCACTTTTTGATAACGCCGTTCGACGAAGATTTTTCCATCACGAATGGCTTTGGGTAGACGAGAAAAAACGTTTCTTATTTTAATTTCAATAACGGTCTGGTTTTTGCAATGGCACGTGTAGGTATTGAGTTGAGACTAGAATATTTGTGTAGATTGTTTGTTATTGATTAAGAATGCCTTGTGTATGTATAAGTTACTCTAACTTGTTCTGTTAATCTATTCTTTTGTTTATTATTATAATTTTTTTTTGTTTTGTTTTTGACTTGTTTCGGTCATTGGACTGCGGCTATACTGGGGGTTCCTTCTGAAAGAGTTTTGTCGAACAAATCGACCCTAGTTGATGATTTTTATTTCAAGTCTGGTACTTATTCAATCAGTCACTATTGTCGAACCGCTAAGTCACGCGCACAGACACGCTCAAACACGCATACACACACTATGTACACATGATAGTCTTCCACACAGGTTCCGTCCACCAAATCCACTCACGAGGAATTGGTTAGCCATGGATTATAGCAGAAGACATCTGCCTATGATGCCTCCTTGTTGTATCGAACTCAGAACCACGGGCTGTGTAGTTGCGAAGCGAACTTCTTAAACACAGAACCATGCCTGCACCTACTTCTTGTTTGCGATACTTTTGCAATTAAAACTACCAACGAACAACCTAAATGGTTCTTTTGAAATCATATCCGGGCTTTACTCTCATTCGACACAGCACCCGCAGACTGGAAGTGGCCTCATCGCAGGCCCAGCACCAGATGGCTGGATATGATTAAGGAAGATCGCCAGAGGCTCGAATTCACCTTGGAGGATGCAGAGGGACTGGCACGGAGACCGCCAATGATTGAGAGCACTGGTGAACCTGGTCCTCTCTACTCATGACGATGTCTCTGGGACTACTAACCTGGGGTGACCCCAACCCTATCAAACAAGAGCATGAGGCAAGCAAGCAAGTAACAAGCATACTTTGACTGTCATATCTAGGTGACCAAGATGGGAAGTGGACACCACTGCGTTTGTTTAAACGAGCTACATTATTGATTCAACAAAGAAATATCAATTTCTTTTGCCACAGTCACGATATGGAGAGAACAGAAAAGATCATCATATTAACTGCTATTTCTGTAGCGTTAACATAACTGGGTTTTTTTTTATGAAGAGTAACTACATAAACGAAATCAATATTCTGTCCAACGTAATGAAACAATACCTATTTCGTTTTTCGTTACCCTTTGCCTAATCAAAAGCATTTTTATGAGTTTGCTTTCAGACTTTTAGTTGAGCCTTGTTTTATTACGTTCTGAGTAATATAAAGCTTTCCTTTTATAAATCCCAAGTTACTCTGGTAGCTGAAAAAATGGGAACATGTATTAAATATGATGCATGGACGCCAGGGAAATATGTCCTGCGTATCGTCTGCGATGTAATTTACTCTTCTACATAATTGTGCGTTTGAACATAGAAATCACTCTCCATTTAACCCGTTGTCTGTCCCAAGCATTTTCATAAGTTTGCTTTCAGACTTTTAGATTGCCCTTGTTTTATACGTTCTGAGTTATATAAATCTTTCCTTTCGTAAGTCTCAAGTTACTCTGGTGGTTGGTAAAAAATAGGAATGTATATTTTATATATGATGCATGGACGCCAAGAAAATATACCGTGTATCACATCTAATTCACAGGAAAGTTCGGGTTAAATGAAGTACTAGCTTCTACAAATAACGGAATGGACAGTGATGAAGGGAAAATTGGTGTAGGTGCTGGATTTTCTAAAGATAATGAATAAGTATCCAAAGAAAATTTGTGTTAAACAGGAATGTTTAAATAATCTTAGTAAAGACTAATTGCCGTCTACAGAAAAGGTCGACCTTCTCGTCTCTTGACTGAACAAAGCTAATTTACTTGATCAAAGTACAAAAGTGATTTACTTTCTAAAGTGAAATTTTAATTGGCAACATTAGATGATCCATTCTGCTATAGCAATGACATCAATGAATTCTTCACAAACTTGTCTTAGACTTCTAGAGTATCTGACTGGCGCCTTTGCGTTGATTCACTATAAAGTAATTCTACAGAACAGGAATATAAAGCTGTGCATTCCTTATTGTCCAAGATGTCCACACAATAGAAACATATGTCAACATGGACATGCTGCTTGGTACCATTCAAAGCTATGTTTATAAATGGAATCTCTGTGGAGATCTCAAAGTTATTTGAATGATAATACTCAGACAAACAAGATTTATAAAATACTACTGTTTCTTATATCTATAGAACATACGTACAACTACATTCCACTATATTAAACCATCATAGCTATTAAAGTTAACATATGTCTTGGGAATGAGCAGTACCCAATCTGTTCCTTCTGTTTGGGGCCCCAAGAAGACATTTCCACCATCTCTCCTTATTAGATATGATTTAATAAATATTTTTTCTCAAAGCAATGATTAAGTCGACGCAAGATTTCAGAATCCTTCTAAAATATTCCCAAAAGTTAAAGGTGAGAAATTTTGCAGGGTTTCCGATCTTTGAGTTTTTGAATGATATTAAATTTGAACGACTCTTGAAAGTATTGGAATTAAAAGCTTGAAAACTCTTTAAAATGGTTATGCGAAATTTAATCAAAGAGCAAGAAGAACAGTTCCATCCAAATGTTCAATGGAAACGTTTGTCTGACTATTGTCTGATTCTGATTTGCAACAGCCCAGACCAAATCTATAAAAGAAAATTATATTAATAACACTTTAAAAATGTGAATAATATATAATTCTAAATTACATATGTACGTAATTGAATTTGTGATCTAAAAATGGGGTTAAAATTATTTATGTATGAATTAATAATGTGTATGCTTTATGTTTAGGTGAAAGCAATAAAACGTTTTTAATAAAATATTTAAGTATTGGTAACATATTGACTGCGAAATGCTTTGTGGCGTTTCGTCCACTTTTACGTTAAGAGTTCAAATTCCACCGAGATTGACAGAGCCCTTCATAATTTCGGTTTGAGCACTGGGTGTCGATGTAATCGATTTACCTATTCTTGGGTAGGAGTATAAAAAGCTAAGTGAAGCCAGCGTGGCAGTGTAGGCTCGTCAAACCAGTAAGATCTCGAGTTCAAGATCACGGCTTCCTCACCAGACCGTAATTGGGCGGGAGAGAATATGCTTAAACCTTTGCCTTGCAGTGGACTGAATATAGACAATATAAACCAATCCAATCCAACATATTGGTAAAATATGTTCGGTAAAAAAAAAAAAAAGCAAAACAAAAAATACTGGATTTATGTATTTGAAACGAGAGGAATTATATGTTCTTGTCCAATAATTTAAATGCGTCATTCGAGGACAACAATTCTTGAAGGAGTAGCTTCTTGCTGAAAATGCGTAAAGACAAATTAATTCCAATTTTAACGAAAGTGTTTTATAAGGTCAGATTTATGGAATTTGATGGGTCTAAACGAGTTAGAAGAGTACACGTTAGTTTTCAGGCTCTCCCAGACGAGTGACATTGATGCGGCTGATTCCCAACTTGAATATACGCAGTCCAATATCTGCAGGAACATCGATATTTTTCAAATATAGTCTAAGGAAGTGATTCAATCGTTCTTATATCAATGACTATATATATTTCACTGATCTGAAAGGTACGAATAAACCACCACCACCACCAGAGAGAGAGAGAGAGGGGGGAAGATAGAGCGAAAGAGAGAGAGAGAGAGGGGAGAGAGAGCGAAAGAGAGAGAGAGAGAGAGAGAGAGAGAGAGAGAGAGAGAGAGAGAGGGAGGGAGTCAGAGAGAAAAAGAAGAAAATAAAATTCAACTCTTTCCGAAAAAGTTAATTCTCACATACATAATTGTGGGTGGGTGTGGGTGTGTGTATGATGCAATGGGATGATTCCGACAAAATATATATTGTTTCGTGCAACTCCTAGTCTCTGTGTGTGTTTGTGTATATATATACATATACACCTATATATATGTGTGCACACACATACACATACAATGCATGACTGTAAAGTTCCGAAATCCATTAGCTCTAAATAAATATTATATCACTGTACCTAACACTATTGAGTGCTTTGTTTCGGTTCATTACATTTCACACCATAATATTGTTAGCTAATATAATACACAATACACACACACACACACACACACACACACACACATACGTATACGTATACGTATATATGTACACTCTATCCATCAAAATGGATGACGTCGACCATTATTTTTTCTTCTGTACTGTCAACAACCAGCCTATATTGTTTTAATTAAATCAACATTTCTCTCTCCTCTAATCTCGTCCAAAATCATAAAACGACCATAAACGAAGACAAAAGTAAAATTATCCGCCTCCTTCTCTGAGTATATATCGATCTGAAAGAATCTTAGTCAGCGTCGTCTCCAAATAGATTTCAGCTTGTAATACCCAATCATGTCAACGTAGCCAAGCCAAATTGTGTAACTACGACCCATACGTGTTCATTTGTGGTTGGCAAGCTACGGTATTTACATCTGGGTATATTATTGGGTATCTCAAAGAAAACAAAGCATATAAGTGACGTTGAATGATGTATTTGGTATATGAAAGAAAGAGACATTTTCTTGTATGAGTCAGAAAGATTATTTACAAAGCTTCTTTGAAGGTATTATATATATATATATATATATATATATATATATACCAACAACCACAACGAACACAGCACAAGCACTACCACCATCACCATCACTAGCAACGACAATGCCAGCAACTATAACAACAACAACTACAACGATAGTAACACCAGTAGCACCCTACAACTTGTCTTCTATAACCTCAACAACAAATCATATGACATGGCAAGGATCTACCCTACAGACTTACCCATCAACAAAAGGGTATGTATCCCACCAGAGATTGACAGTGAGACAGGCAAAGATTTCCTTAGCTAAAAACAGACTCCGACATATCTTAGACCGGTAAGAACACTTAAACCACTGAAAAACATAATGAGGGGAGATTTACCAACCCAGTTCATCTGTTGCCAAGAGAGTCAACGACTATTGAAAAAGTTAAGACGCAACGAAAATTACATGTATATGTATATATATACATACACACACATGTATATAATTATATATGTAAAGATACGTACACACACATATGTATATATACACATATACATATATATCACACACACATATCACAGAAAAGGCGACGAAAAATACAACGACCAGGTAAAAAAATGTATACAACATTGGTTCGAATTTCAGAAATAAAGGAGAAAAACAAGTGTTTTTAATGTTTCGGAGACTCAGCCTTCTTCGGAAAGATAGAATAGGCACGCAGAGAAGGAAATTTGGAGAAACTGAAATGCACATGTGAACAACCGTTACTATATATATATATATATGTCATAAAGCTATGGACGGGCACCAATGTGTGAATGTTAATCTCTTCCTTCAGGCGTCTCAGACCAGCATCTTAGAGAAACTTTGGCACCTACCTATGGCTTTTAGAAAAATAATTTTTTTTTTACTCTACGGTATGAAATATATCGAGTTCTCTATTGAATGACTGGTCTTTTTGGTCTTAGGATTAAAAGCCTCTATTTCTCTCACATAAAGACGTACACCCCCTTACACTCGACCCATCTATCTATCTATCTATCTATCTATCTATCTATCTATCTATCTATCTATCTATCTATCTATCTATCTATCTATCTAGATACATTCATACGCACACGCACTTTGAAATAGACACAATTTTCGAGTCTCGGTTTTTTCTCCATGTATATGTCTCTTGCATGTCTTTGGGTATTAAAGACAGATCTATAGAACTCTGTCTATTGCATATATCGATATTTGGATCGAGCTGTTTTGATTTATGTCTTGGGAGTATTCTTTTGATAGTGTATGCACATAGACACACGCACAAGACATACACACACATACATATAAGTCTGTGTGTATGAGCGTGTGTGTGTGTGCGCGCGTGTGCTTTTGCGTGTGTATATGTGAATGAAAATATGTACAAAGAAAAATGACATGTGAAGCATTTGGCCAAATATTAAAGTTACAGAGAAAAAAACATGACATTAATACATTTTTAAAGAAACGCAACGATTCCCCAGACAACCAAATGATGATGATGATAATAATAATAATAATAATAATAATAATAATAATAATAATAATAATAATAATAAAAAAACGTATTTTCGTGATCTTCGGTGTTTCTAAGACTAGCACGAGGTTACCAATTCGCATAAGATGAAGGAGACAGTATAATTTCATTCCTTTCTTATAGACAATATTACAACTGTTATCAAAACTTGTGTGACTGCAAGCATGTTATGGAAAGAGGCGCTGTTATTTTATTTGCACCAAAAGAAATAGAACGGCAAGTTAACTCCGATGTGGTTTGAACGCGAATCCTTGAATTATTATACAAGTGAATGTATGGGGAACGTAAGAACGTAATTTAACTGCACGGTTGCGCCAAGATCTTATTTTTGGTTTAGAAAATAATTTCTGACCACAGCATGAGATATTTTTTTCTAATAAAGGTAAAGCTTTTGGCGCCGGTTTGGGTCGTATGGTTAAGAAACTACAGCAATACTTTCGCCTATTTTGAAACGTAAAACAAAACGAGCAAATCTTTGTAAATCTATACTCAATAAGTTTAGGCAGGTTCAGACGCAGAATATGCTAGTGGCTGTTTAATGTACGTCACAGCAGAATAAGTTCAGCTGCTTGGTTAGACACATGTCGAAACACTGTTGTCCCAGAAACCTCTGCGCCAATGAGCCGACTCTTGTGTATAGCGTAGGTTGTTTCTGTCATGTAGTTTCGTGGTGATTATCTTTTCATTTTCTCAACTATAACTGTTTCTTGGACAGTAGAGTGTAATTTGGAAAGTATTTGGTTGATATTTCTAACAGATCGCATTGCCACCTGGCGACTTCTCTATGACTTGTGCTGGCGGTTGAAAATGGTAAGGCAACATTAGTTATGTTGCGGGTCAATATATCTTAAACTTTTGCCAGGTTGAAATAAGAGAACAGTTGTTTTGAATGCCGTTGCTTTGGTTGGACGTTAGAATAATTTCTGGACACTTTCCAGATTGAATACACTATCGTCAGAAAAGAAAGAAGTTTTACTCTTTTACCGTACAGTAGAGCCACTAGGACGTTTTGCGTCCGAACCTGCTTAGACGCATTAAGAATAAATATGCACATATATCATCCCAGATCTTTTCTGTATACGGCGCAAACAACGATTTTATATCGGCTGGCAGATATGAGCACCGATCAGCAAAGATTTTGTTAGGTGAAAGTATATATGGATGCCAGCTGTTTGGCTAGACTTGAAAGTCCGGGAATATGTCGAAACACCGGTTCCTTTGGCGAATTAGTAAGGGAGATCATAACACTACTCACTGAATGGGACGGCAACTTGACAGCTACTGCTGGATCTCATTTGCAGCTAAGTAGACTGGAGTAGTGAGAATTAAAGTGTTTTGCTCAATGACGCAAAAACCGGTCCGGTCCGGGAATCAAAACTACGATCTTGAGACGTGAGTGTAACATGCACCTTCATTAATTAAAGGAGAGACTTGATAAATATTGGTTTCAAATTTTGGCACTAGGCCAGCAATTTCGGGGGAAATTGGTGGGGATGAAAGACGAAGTTACCCATAGCGGGATTTGAACTCAGAAAGAAGTGCCTCAACCCATTGACCTTATTTGAATTAATACTGGTTTCAATTTTTGACATAAGGTCAGAAATTTTGGGGGAGGGGTAAAATTAAGTCGATTACATTGACTCCAGTGCCCGGCTGGTGCTTATTTTATCGACCCCAAAAAGATGAAAAGCAAAGTCGACCTCGGCGGAATTTGAATTCAGAGCGTAAAGACGGACGAAAAGTAATTTCTCCGGCGTGCTAACGATTCTGCCTGCTCGCCGCTTTCGAGACATCATAAATATTGCATATACAACATTTTCCAATAATGACATTCTACACAGGCCCAGGGCCACAGGGATTATCTTGAAAAGGGAAGTGAGGATCACTGTAGCTGAGTGGTACTAATTTTTATCGAAACTGAAAGATGAAAAGTAAGGTCAACCCTTGATAGGATTTGAACACGTAGCGTAAAAGAGCTTAACTAAAATATCCAAAACTAAATTGTTCCTTGATCTATTATTCCCACCCAGAACGGGACGCCAGTCCATCGCAGGACCAACTCCTCAGCAATTAGTGGATTTCATATTCAGCTGAGTGGAATGTGGAATAATTAGCTCAAGAATACAACGGATCGGCCAGCCCTGGGATTGAAACCATAGTCTTAAGATCGTGGGTGCTACATTTTAACCACCAAGCCACTCGCTGAATTATCTAACTATCAGAAAGCCTACAACTGGTCAACGAAGAGACAATTGTCTCCGGTAGCGAAGAATCACCAGGGAACAATTTGCGATTGGTTTGTTTATTGCGTTTCATTTCGTTTTCTACATGGAAATAGTCGTTTGAGATTTAATAGAAGCAGAGGTAGGGGTAGGGGTTATAATGGGAGCTTGTGGCGTTCATGATTTCTCTTAAAAAGGAACAACATGGCAAATGAAGTGAGCAAAGTGATTCTTCAACTGAATATGAAATACTTCATTCATAATGAGGCAGGTAGAAAGAAAGAGAGAGAGAGAGAGAGAGAGAGTGAGGGGAGGGAAGGGGGAGGGGGAAAGAGAGGTGGGGTGTGTAGAAAATGAGAAGCTCTGACGTATATGGCTCTCCTTAAAGGCATTAGTGATGACGAACGTGGTTCGAACCTAATTGGGAATATAAAGAATAAATAATAGAAGAAAAAAAAAATCATACAACAAAAAATAAAAATAAAAATAAAAATACAAAAAAAACCACACCAAACGAAACAAAACAAATGATACAGCAGGTGCATATTATGGTAAAAAAAAAGAGAAAAAATAAAACTATAAAAAACGATAAAAACCTCTCTCTCACACACACACGCATATATATACACATATATACACACGTTAGCACAGTCGTTTCTCTGCTTTCCATATTGCAACCAATTATACATCCTACCACATGCTTTCCTTGAGTTCTTTCGCAATTGTGTAAACTCTAATTAATTATATCCGTGTGTGCTATCATTTAATGTGAGAAAGAGACGTAAAGCGATTCGGTAAAAGAAAATGTGGATAGGTGGTAGTGGTGGTGGTGGCGAGGAGTGGGGATGAGGGAGGTACTGAGGAAAGGAGAAAAATAAAAAAAAATAAAATAAAAAAATAAATGTGAAAATCCCCCCTTCCCCAACATTTTTCCCTTCCCTAACATTCCCCCCTCCCCCACTCATGGCGGAAAACCTCATCAGTGAGTCCCCTATTTGTATCAAGGTCAGTTAGAAGAACTAGCTGTGATTTGGGTTTGCTACCGCTACTACTACTACTACTACTACTACTACTACTAGTAGTAGTAGTAGTAGATTGCTAAGGGATAAAGTCCTAAAATTACGACACATCTTAGCAATGGCAACTGCTGCTGCTGCTGTAACCACTGCCGTTGCTGAGCGTACATCGAATATTTGACTTCTTAATTTTACTATTATTATTATTATTATTATTATTATTATTATTATTATTATTATTATTATTATTATTATTATTGTTGGCAGAAACGTTAGCCCGTCTGGCAAATGCTTATTGGTAATTCTTCAATCTTTACGTTCTGAGTTCAAATTCCGCCGGAGTTGACTTTGCTTTTCATCCTTCCGGTATCGATAAAATAAATACCAGTTGAACACGAGGGGTCGATGTAATCGACTTAGTTACTTCCCCAAAATTGCTGGCCTTGTGGCAAAATGTGAAGCCATTATTATTATTATTATTATTATCATTATCGTTTTTGTTTCGTTTCATCGGTCGGGTAAAATAAGGAAATAAGGTAAGGAACAGCGTTTACGTTTTATCATTCTGAATGCATGTCTGTTATAGGTGCTGGGATATATCCCTGAAGATGGTAAACAATTTTAATCATATATGCATATATACACACACAGACACGTATATAAAATCTACGTGTATGTATATAAACGAGTGAGTGGGAAAAGAAAGGAGGTACTCAATACATTTAGTAGTAACTTGCTTCGTATATTATTATCGAAAAGGGTTTGATTGAGTTTCATGCAACTCAAAATTTTGTTGGGTCCTTAGAGTAATCTAGTTCGTAGGGCTCAAGCGACCACATTAGGGTTGTGTCGGTCAGCGTTGGTAAGACTCGTATCATTTAATAAAATCGTTAAAAATAGTACAGTGAACTTGCTGTGAGGAGAGTGAAATCCAACGTTTCGGAAAGAGTCTTTCTTCAGGGAAAAGTTGAAAGAAGTGACATTAATGAAAGACTGCAGAGTTTTACACTCTCTATGTTAGAAACACTTTAAGCACACTATACAGCGACGATTAAAGTAAATGTGTGTAGATTTATCATTCCTATTTATGTAACACGTTCGTGCGCACTCAAACTTAGAAACGCTTTCGCTGCTGTAGTAATTGTCACGGAGAAGATATTCTCCTTATGGACATCGAACTGAGCGCTGAATGATGCAATCGAACCGTGAAACGAGTTTCAGCGCTGTTCTGCTTCATCTGTTACAGACACCAATTCAATCGTTCTCAGTGTGTGATTTAAACGAACTTACCAGACAAATCAATTTTTCGTTATATATATATTTTATCTTTTACTTGCTTCAGTCATTAGACTGCGGTCATGGAGAAAGTTTATTCGAATGAATCGATCCCCGGTTTTATTTTTAAAGCCTGGTTTTTATTCTATCGGGCATTTTTGCAGAACCGCGAAGTTCCGAGGACGTAAACAGAATACTACCGGTTGTCAAGCAATAGTGGGACACACACACACACACACACACACACACACACACACATATATATATACACACACATACATACGCGTCGGTTCGCATGTGTGAGTGTGTTTTCCCCTAATTGTTTGACTACTGGTGTAAGTTTGTTTACTTCCCGCACCTTATCGTTTTTCGGTAAGACTAGAGCGATGCGGACGAGCATTAGACTCAATAGAAGTACTAGAGTCGAACTGATCGACTTAAAGAGAAAACTTTGCCCTATGTTGATGAACAGTGTAGTCATGCTTAATAATTATTTCTTCAACCAGCAATTTTATGAAGAGTGGTTAATCAATGAAGGTGCATGGCCAAGTAGTTAGATCGTCGGACACACAATCATGAAGTAGTGATTTTGTTGACCAGACTGGGCTCGTGTTGTGTTCACGTTGCTCCAGTCCACTCAGCTGTAGAAAAGTGTTGTGACGCTACAGCCCCTTTCCGGCACCCAAAGGACTCTGGTGCCAAGCTGCACCGGCCTTTGCTTTTCCCTTGAATAACATCAGTGATGTGGCGAGGGTAGGTTGGGATGCATGGGCGACTGCTGGTCTTCCTCAACCTTTCTCGGATTGTGCCTTGGAGGGGAATTTTCTAGGTGCAATCCCATGGTCATTCATGACCAAAGGTGGTCCTTTAAGTTAATCGATACTATTTATTTCAGTACTTGACTAGTATTTTATCACCCCACCTTCACCCCACCAGCCGAAAAGATGTAAGGCAAAATTGATCTCAGTGGAGTTTGAAACCAGAAGGCAAAGAGCCGGAAGAAATGCGTTCTAACAATTCTCCTATCATGCCAATTTGACGCTTCACAGTACAATTACATTTTAAACGTTTCCTGTAGTATGACCACACCAGCCAGTGGACGCCTGTCAGGGATCTGTGGATCGGGACTAGAAGGGGGTTAAGCACTACCAACACCACCACCACCACTACCAGCAACAACAACAACAACAATTATATGCTTTACTGAAGATAAATAAGATCAAAGGATATCAGAATCCGATTGTAAAAAAAATAATTTCTAATTCGTGCTGTCACGTTAGAGAGAGAGAGAGAGAGAGAGAGAGAGAGAGAGAGAGAGAGAGAGAGATAGAAAGGTGGTGATGGTGGGGAGACGGAAAGAAGCGGGAGGAGAGACGGAAAGAAGAGGAGAGAGAGAGAGAAAGAGAGAAAGAGACGTAAAAGTATTTGAATGGGTTAAAATTTCTTCATGACATATTCACATTTCGATGATAGGTGTATATAAAGAAAGTCCTTTGGGAATAATAATAATAATAAATTATTATTATTATTATTATTAGTTTGCTTTTTGGATATATAACATGAAACTGACAGTTTCAGGAATGATTTATTGCCTGGCAAGATTTCGTAAACCATAGATGCTGATGTATGAGATTAGATCACTATAGAGATGTCATCAGAGTTAATTAGTTTTTCAGACACTCATAGACACAAATAAAGAGCCTATATTTCCACGCCACCGTCATATCACGTCCCATTGACTAGGTTGTCGTCTGTGTTTTTGTGAATGTAAGGTGCTTTGATAGTGACTGTTAAATGTTTATTTAGTGCATCTATATCGAATACTTATTCTATCATCTCCCCGCCCTCTCCCCCTTGCTCCACCCTCTCTCTTTCCATCTCATTCATCTTTTTTTTTAAATTTTTCTCAAGAGAAAGTAGTGTTGTTTGTATTTATTATTTGAACGTCGCAGGATTTAGAGAGCTAACAGAATGCCTTATCTTTTGGATCAGACTTAAGTTACCAAAGCAACTACATACGCATGTTTTTATATGCACTGCACGTATATCACGGTATCGGATATTGTCATGCATCGCTGGCCACAATGCGCTTCGCCTTGTTTTGTTTTTTTTTTGGCTATCGTACGACGTCAGCCCACCCCCGCACGCGAGGTGAACAGGCCGATATTCTCCCTTATCGGAAGGTTATTCTCTCACAGGGT
>NC_068988.1:64403870-64405935 GCF_001194135.2 Octopus bimaculoides | reverse complement strand
ACACACACACACACACACACACACACACACACACACACACACATATATACAGCAAGTACCACCTACAGTGTCTTCGTTTCCCGCTATGCTTCAATTAAGCTGTATAGCGTTGCTGCCAGACTCCAGCTGTCGTCCGTTGGCGGAGGAGTTTTAAATAGAAAAAAATCCCGCTGCCGTATGGGCCTTTAACAAGGTTCTATGGATCTCATTGTTCGTGTAACCCAACCTAAAATGCTAGTAGGAGGTAAATGGAGCGTGGGTAAAGATTCAGTGGTGCAAACATATTTAGAAATTGAGGAGATGATAAGTGCAGTGCAGAACACGTGGACTGGGTTGGGTCGAATACGAAAGAAATGAATATTCTGCAAGGTTAACGAAGGCAACCAAGATAGTTTGATCGAAGAATTTTGCTATAGTGAAAAAGGGAATGGTGCGAGTAAAGCAGTTGGTTTAAGAGACCAAAGTGCATGAATGCATGGGAGAAAGCCGAATAAAGGAAGCTGGGGTTAGAGTATGTTTTTGAAAATGGAACCAGATAGTTTGGGATTATTCCTGAAGAACCAGTTAGTTTGTGATTTTTTCCTGTCAATAAACAAATGCTGGGGCTGGAGAAATTGCTCATTGTCATCAGTTTGGAAGCTGTTCTTCGTTGGAGTATATTCTTGCATGTCGCAGATCAGTCGTTACACAATATACCTGTAGATCAGTGGATTTTAAACCATTAAAAAAAAAATGTTATCTTATATTTTATTTTATTTTATATGGACCCTATTGATTACTGGTGGACTTCCATTGCTATTCCGTATTTAAAAACTAATTTTATAGATACTTTCAAAATTCTCATTTTGCGTTTCATTCTCTTTGAGAACATGTTGGAAACGTGAGAACATGTGGCTGGAAACGTGTTAAAACTATGTAAAACATTAAAGATAGATACCTAGCTGTTAGTTGTAATAAATATATCTAAACGAGAAAGTTTTCATGTACCATTTGAATGTAACTGTGGATCCCTAATTTACTTCTTTACTTGTATGGACCCCTCAAAATCTTATGTAGACTTCCGAGGGTCATATGGACCTTGTTTGTGAACCACTGCTGAAGATATAAAGCCAATTCGTCAGGTTACTCGGTGATGCGATGAAATAGCAATGCAATGAGACTCGACATAAACTTTACACCCTTTTATTGCCTATAAGAAGAGCAAAAAGGGACAGCGTAGGAGCGTAAACAAAGGAAAGAAGAGAGGAAGTTTTCTGAATGCCTGAAAGGTGGAAATAAATTTAAAGAAATGACTTGGTTTTTCCCCCAGAATATTGTAATAAGAAGGCAGTGCTTTTGAGTTGACGATGCCTCAGAAGGGGCAATGTGGAATAGGTAAATGAAAAGAAGAGTCTCAGATATGAAGGAATTAAGGAGGTGTGCAAAGCACAATGTTATCAGTGTAACAATATACAGTGTTTCTGGTAAAGGTGAGATGTCATAGGTTTGTATCTTGATAAACATTTTTGGACTTAGGAAGGGTAGGTAGGCAGTAACACGAAAATTGAAGAAGCGGGAAAAGATACATCATGAATGATATGATAGAGGCATGTGAGAGAAAGACTAAAGATGTGATCGAAGGAAAAATTATCAGCGAGTAGTAAAACAAGGTAAATACTACATCGCTAAGTGATTACAGCCGTATCTAACTGGTTGTTGCAGCAGCATAAATAACCAGGATCATCAACGGTGATCGGCAAAGAGAAAGCAATACCGCTGGAAGTTGCCAAAATCGCAGTGATTGTAGTTAATAGGTGTGATGGGAATGTTACGTAGTGTAAACCCTGTCTAAAATAATATATAAACACATGATACCATGTATGATAGCTGAGTTGGTAGGCGTTCGATGAAGGGCTAATTCTCACTGTTTCAACTGTGCATAATTTTATGCAAATCTTGTGTAATTTATCACACAATTATGTGTAATGTGGTTCGAAGTGGAGTGGCAATGAAACAATTGTAACTAATATCAAACTTAGGCTTTATTGATATTTTCATATTTATCTTTGCCTTATTTATATATATA
>NC_068988.1:64399769-64403349 GCF_001194135.2 Octopus bimaculoides | reverse complement strand
CTATAAATTAATACTTTGAAACATGCAGCACCGTTCAGGAATTTGGAAATATATAAACTGAATGACAAACAACCCAAAAGAAACATAATCCTACTGTTGCTGCTACTACTACTACTACTACTACTACTACTACTACTGATACTACTACTACTGCTGCTGCTGCTGCTACTGTTGCCTCTACACCGTCGTTTACAACCAACTACCTCTCTTCTAAGAGTACTACCTTCCCTCTAGCTCATAAAACTCGTACTTCACATATTCCGGAACACCCGGCACAGTCCCGACTTGTAGCTCCCACACCGACACATGGCTTCTTAACTCATCTTTCTCTCTCTCCCTCTCACACACACACACACACGTTTATACACTCATACACGGATCTATACGCACACGTTTGTTGCTGCTGAACAGCTTAAGTCTTCCTTCACACGTTCATGTGAAGAACGATGTTAAGTTTCTGCTTTTCAGCTTGGCACCAAACTGGGAAGAAGGTTTGGGGGGAAGAAGAGAAAGTGGGGGCAAGGAAAGCGGGGGTGGTTGAGTGGTTGTGATGGAAAGTGTGGCGGTAGTGGAGAGAGGGGAAGAGAGAGAAAGATAGAGATGGGGGAGGCTGAGTTAAAGAGAAACCAGTGACAAGGTGACGTAGAGTGCTGGTGGTGAAGTATCGTAGTATGGCGGATGGTGGCGTGCACAGGTTGTATATGGTTAGGTGTAAATATGTGAATTTAGTCGACATACCACTCAACCATCCATTCACCCATTCATTCATTCATTCATTCATTCATCCATTTTCCCATCCGCCAGACAATCAATCCAAACACGTATCCGGCCTAACCATGCATTCTGCAAAACCATCCACCCAGCTAAACCAGGGTTTTCTCAACCATTTTTTTTTCTGTCTCGGGACCCTTTGATTACTATTTCATTCTGGTGGATCCTAATACCTATACGATGTTTAAAAACTAGTTTTAGAGAAACTTCTTTCAAAATTCCTATTCAACTTCTGTAAGTTGAAATATGTAAAATGTGAGAGAAAGAAACCTAGCTGTTTCTTGCAATACACACCAATACATACATGTAAAACGAAATTTTTTCAGGGGCCCTTAAAGTACTTCTGTGGATTCTCAATTTGCTATTTTGTTGTACTGACCCCATAAAAATCTTATATGAACCCTAGTTGAGAATCACTGATTTAGAGAGAGACCTCTAGCTGTTTCTTGCAACACATACAAATACCTACATCTAAAGCAAAAGTTTTTTCAGGGGCCTTTAAATTACTATTGTGGATCCCCAATTTATTAGTTTATTGCATGGGCCCCCCCCCCCCAAAAAAAAATCTTATATGAACCTTCAAGGGCCATATGAACCTATTTTACTCGGATGAACCGAACCCTCATCGCCATTCGATTTTTAAAAAAATCATATATTTTCATAATTAAATATTCTTTTCTACTCTAGGCACACGGCCCGAAATATGGGGAGAGGGGCCCAGGCGATTAGATCGACCCCAGTACGTAATTGATTCTTAATTTACCGACTCCGAAAAAGATGAAAGGCAAAGTCGACCTCGGCAGCATTTGAGCTGAGAACGTAAAGATAGACGAAATACCGCTAAGCATTTCCCCCCCGGTGTGCTAACCATTCTGCCAGCTCGCCCTTTCATAATTGAATATTATTTGGAATGATATAACAATTGTTACGATGTTTTGTGTATTAAAGAAACGATGAAGGCACGTGGCTTAGTGATAAGGATATTCGACTCACGATCATAAGGACGTGAGTTCGATTCCCGGCGACGCGTTGTGTCCTTGAGCAGGTAACTTTATTTCACGTAACTCCAGTCCACTCAGCTAGCAAAAATGAGTTGTACCTGTAATTCACAGGGCCAACCTTGTCACATTCTGAGTCACGCTGAATCTCCATCAGAACTACGTTAAAGGTATAAAAAAGTGGTAAAGTCACTTTTTCGAGTCATACCGACTCATAGGCCTGCGAGTCAGCCAGCCAGCCTGCTAGCCAGCTCACGGCTGACCAAATAGTTACAGTAGCCCGCCCGTCCAACCAGCCACCAAACCAGCTACGGCGACCAGCCAGCCAGCCCAACCAGCCAATCTGAAACTGATTGTCAACAAATAAAAATATCTTCACCAACGGCGACATTCTTGGAGTTCATGTCTTAATGAATGACAGACGGTATGTCACCTCCCACCACCACCACCACCACCACCACTACTACCACTACTACGTGATTTATCTACATTATAACTCTTCTGAACAACACCCCTCCTCTGTCATATACATACAGCCGTCGCCACCGCCGCCGCCGCCGCAAAAACAAACCACCTCCAACAATAACAACAACAATAGTTGCTATAACTCTTTTACCACAATCACCACTGCCACCGCGAAGCCACTACGTTGTCGCTGGAAATAATAGCCAAATCTCCTTCAAATCATCTTCCTTCCTTCCTTCCTTCCTGTCACAGTTTAAGAAAACCCAGGAACACATTCGTTATCCAATGTAACCTTGGGTTCCATGCGCATAAGTAAAAGACTGGATGACCACGGATGGAACTCATTTGATTATAAGTCTGCTCAATCGACATTGACCTGGTGGTTGTGGTGGTGGTGGTGGGGGGGAGGTAGTCAACAACAGCAGCAAGAACAACGAGAACAACGCCAACATGGAGTATGAAGGGCCTCTCCGCTACGCCCTTCAGATTTATTTTGTCCTTAAATCTGCGTCCGTCTTCTCAAGCACCACCACCAGTCGTTAACACCGCCACCATCTCGGGTCATCTAACGACGGCGTAATCTATCGTTATTTATCTCCCCTTACACACCACCATCACCACCACCACCAAGGCACTCTTTACTTTCAGCTATCTTGCACTGCTCTGACCCCCAACAACACATCAATCTTTTCTCCTTTTCTCTCCCTCTCACCATCACCAACAGCATCACCATTCACTATTTCTGCCAACACACACACACACACACACACACACGTACATACAGTCGCGCTCAAACACACATACATACACAAACTCTACCTCCTACCACTGCCCACTTCAATCACCATTGCTTACCAAAGCATCGACCCTTCCTCCCACCCTCACTTTCACCTTTACCGCCGCTGCCACTACCACTATCGCTACCGTCACGGCAACCCATTCAACTATTGCTATGAAACGTTCCTCCCTCAATCTGCCATCCCTTTACCACCATCACTACCACCATCACCACCACGATCATCACAATCATCCCCGCCATCGCCATCATATTCCTATTACATCAACATCCCCACCACCATCAACGTCGCCTTCACCGTCTCCTCCCCCCACTTTCCCGCTCGTAGAAACTATTATCGTTTCGTTAACATATATATCAAATAACCAGTGGCTTGTGTAGCGGCGATGGTGTCGGTGATGATGACGGTGGTGGTGGTGGTGGTGGTGGTGGTGATACTTGCGTGTGAGTGTTTGTGTGTATGCGTGGGGGAGGGGGAGGTTTAGTTCGGGCATATTTATGGCTAAGATGGTGGTAGTGATGGTGGTGATGATGATGATGATGATGTAGA
>NC_068988.1:64398037-64399522 GCF_001194135.2 Octopus bimaculoides | reverse complement strand
TGATGTTGACGGGGATGATGATAATGATTATGATGATGCAGATGCGTGGTGGCCATGATGGTGGTGATGGTGGCTATATATATTTATGGTTGTGATGAAGGGTGTGGCGGTGTAGATGTGAAATAATCATGATGATGATGTACATATCTTGGGATGTTAGCGGCGGCGGTGGAGGCAACGGTGGTAGCGGTTTGTTTTTTTTTTTTTTTTACGTACATATATTTATGCCTGTGATCGCAGCGGCAGAGACGACGGCGGTGAAACTCTCAGTCGAGTCGGAGGTAACTGAATGAAACTTCAACATACCAAGACAAGATAATAAATCATACAAACAAACAAACAAACAAACCAAACGTAAGGCAATAAATAAGCAAATAAAAAAAATAATACATATAAACAAGGCGCCGTTACTGGTTTTTTTGGTTATGTTACTGAAATATGACAACGAGGCCGCTTCTACGGCGACCACTGGAATCTGCTAGAAGAAACAGCTAAAACCTCCCTTAACTCTATTGCTAGTATTCAAATTACTCTTATTCTACAGTTTATTTCTATTGATTTCCTGTAGTATTCAGAACTAGAGGTTACGATGCTTCTATAGGAAATTTGCGGGCGTGGCTGTGTGGTAAGAAGCTTGCTTTCCAACCACATGGTTCCGGGTTCAGTCCCGTTGAGTGACATCTTGGACAAGTGTCTTCTACTATAACCACCGCTTGACAACCAGTGTTGGTGTGTTTATTTTCCTGTAACTTAGCGGTTCGGCAAAGAAATAGAACCGGTAGAATAAGTACTACGATTAATAAAACAAGTACTGGCGTCGTTTCATTAATTCGACTAAAATCCTTCAAGGTGGTGCTCCAGCATGGTCGTAGTTGAATAACTGAAGCAAGTAATATATATATATATATATATACACACATATATGTATATATACACAATGGATAAGAATGCCTCAAAAGATATAAAATAGATACATACCACTGATGTATGTGCGTGTGTGCGCACGTGCGCAGAGAAAGAGAGAGAGGTAATGCGAAAGAAAGAAAGAGAGAGAGAGAGAGAGAGAGAGAGAGAGAGAGAGAGAGAGAGAGAGAGAGAGAGAGAGAGAATGATAGGGAGAGCAAGAGCACGAGAGAAGACCATTATCTATGGTGTCGAAATTTTGTGTTCGTTCGTTCCAAGACGTTATCTCGAATGTTAAGTACGAAGCAGTTAAGGTTGTCATCCAGCCCAAGAGCAATTCAACAAGGTTAACCTCTACTATTAACACCAGATATTACTACAATGAAAGCTTTTCATTCGTTTGTATCATCTAAAGGAGAAATATAAAGAGGTTTTCTGAAGTAGGAGCTAAATCTACCTCAAATGACGCCACCGTTATCCTTAAACAAAGAAGCAGGAGATTGGATAATGGTACATACGAAGGGATGCTGAAAAGTTCCTGGCTCTGGGTTAGGTAAAAGAAAATACAGGAGGATCAGTTAA
>NC_068988.1:64396881-64397579 GCF_001194135.2 Octopus bimaculoides | reverse complement strand
TATATATATATATATGTATGTATGTATAAAATTTAAAAATGGGGCAATAATGCAAAACGTTCAAACAAACGATACAAAGAAAACAAGGATGGGTCATTTGGAGTTTTCTTTCCTCAGTCGAGTTCCAGATTATCCTTGCAATTTCGGCTGGTTATTCTCGATTTTGCTCCAATCTGGCCAGCCCCAAGGAAAAGCTAAGCTAAGAGCATTAGATTCCTTGGAAGAAAGCAGCAATTGTATACGAAAACAAGGACGGAATAAAACGGAGAAATGTTATATATATATATCATAACATGTACGTAAGTATAAGTTCCAAGGATCTAGGTGTAAGAAGCTAGTAATCTTCGAGCAGTTCGTAGAAGGTATATAAAAAACAACTTTCAAGAACAACAGTAGTTTATTGGCGTAGAAGGTTGTAAATTTGTTTTTCTCTTTTATTCTCTCACTCCGTGCTTTCTACTAATCTTTTATCAATTCCCCTGCAAGTTAACTCGAGATCCCTTGACGATAATATAACCTTCATTTAACTAAGGTATCTTCGGCTTGATGGGTAGCTAGAGGAGTACCACTCGTTGAGTAATTACTACTTCTGAGGTCTTCCTTGCTAGGAAACATATGTAGCCTGGATTTTACCTGCTCTATTCCCTGAATTTATATTATTATTATTATTATTATTATTATTATTATATATATATATA
>NC_068988.1:64393733-64396660 GCF_001194135.2 Octopus bimaculoides | reverse complement strand
CCCCCCCCAAAACCCCCTAACTCCTACAAGAAAATATACACAACCTATCGCTCCTTCCCCAAACGTACTTCCTTATCTTTCTGGCGTTCTTCAGCTAACATACATTCTCTATAATTATCACTCAGAAGAAACACGAATTCCATCCATATGATGTTACTTAAGCACTCTGATTTCCTTCTCAGTGATTCCCAGTTTCCAGGGTGTCGACTTATAGTAAACGGTATTTAAATATGACCGTGTGGTTAAGGAAGCTCGCTTGGTAATCGGGTGGTTTTGTGTTCAGTACCATTGCGCGGCACCTTAGCGGTTGCACGTTTTATGTTTAAGGCTAAGACGTATTTCATCAATGACAGATCAGTTTACAATTTTTCATTTATTATTTTTTTTTCGAGTCATAGTGTATCTCGGATTACGTTATGTAATGCGCTCATTTTTAAAACGTGTGATCTGAAAGGAAGCGAGAATTGACTGGTATTTCTTGTTAGGTGAACGACTACATACTAACTATCTCATCAGCTTGCCACTCATTTATACTGAGCTAAGACATATATATACATATGTATATTAGACACACAGTCATTCTCTCTCTCTCTCTCTCTCGATATATATATATATATATATATATATATATATATATATATATATGTGTATATGTGTATGTGTGTGTGTGTGTGTGTGTGTGTGTGTGTGTGTGTGTGTGTGTGTGTGTGTGTGTGTGTGTGTGTGTGTATTTCTCCCTCTGCTGTCGCTTGACAACCGATGTTGGTGCATTTATGTCCTAGTAACTTAGCGGTTCGGCAAACGAGACCGATAGAGTAAGTACTAGGTCTACAAAGAATAAGACTAGGAGTCTAATACTCGTTAAGGCTGTACTCCAGCATGGCCGTAGTCAAATGACTGAAACAAGTTTAAGAATAAAAGAATAAAAGATTGTATATTTTTTGAACACATTTCGAAATAACAAAAGAAAAAAAACCCCAAATCTTTGTCTTCAGTTTAAAAAAAAACTAAGTACCTTTGTCCCGATTACTTTGACTAAATCCTTGAAGACAATGACTCGGCAAGGCCGCAATCGAACGACTAGAGCAAGTAAAAATAAAAGAATTAAAGTATGAAAGAATAACAGGGTACTCGATAGGAATAGAACACGAACAGGCAGCTTAATAAATTACTGAGCAAAAATGATCGTCTGTTTAGATTAAAATAACCTGGCGCATATTTATTTATTATTTTTTGGTAAAAGATATGGAGAGGTCGTTTATTAAGCGGTATTCAACGAAATCGGTGCAGAGGTAAAAATGGTAAAGAATTGTTGCTTAGATGGTGGAACTATAGAACTCTGGAAAATCGGAAATAATGATGAGAAGTGGGAAAGCGAAAGTCAATACTAATAAGCATAAGCATATATATATATATATATATATACATATGCGCGCGCGTGTGTGTATGTGTGTGTGTGCGTACATGCATGTGTGTATGTATTTGTAAATATAAAAGTAATAAATATGTATTTATAAATATGTATGTATATGCATGTGTATGTATATGTAAATATAAATGTGTGTGTATGTGTGTGTGTGTGCGTATAAGAAAAAAATGTACTTTAAGTAAAAAAAGATGAAGGCATTTAACTTTATCTCATTCATATATTCTTCATCTTCCGCGCTTTAAAGCCATTAAAAAATATATTAAAAAGAAACAAGAAGAAAGAAAGAAAGAAAGAAAGAAATTCCCCACTGTAATATAATGTAATAAAGTCCCAGCACGCATAGACAGATATACTGAAATACAAACGCGGAAATCGATCCATGCGCCACCTGTTGATTGAAATAGAGCAAGCTTGCAAAACATAACCGAATGGTGAAATCAACCTTATATAAGTGTGTGAGAAAGTCAGAGTGAGTATGCTTATGTGTTTGTGTATCTGTACGTGTAGGTTATGAATGTGTGTATGTATGCGTGTAACCTGTGTATGTTTGTGCATGAACCTATAAATCAAATCATGCTTATATGCATATGTACGTACGTATGTATAAGCACGCATACATATATTTCTTTATCTTCCACTCGCATCGTTTATAAATAATACAGATGGTTTCAAACTGAATTTGAGCACAGAGAAATATATAACTGTGTTTTAGAAATATATTAACGCGTGTGTATGTGTGTGTGTGTGTGTGTACAGAGAGAAAGAAAGAGAGAGGGAGAGAGACAGGGAAAGCAAAGAGAGATATAACAGACATAAAATAAGAAAAGAAAAAAGAGAATACAAGAAAGAAATTCAGTATTTTCTTATCGAATAATTTGGCAAAAAAATGGCAGACGATATCTAAACATTTGTGACCAGTGAGCCACATCGTTGCCAAGATGGTCAGCTTGGATTTAGCAGAGCCAGACATATTCTAGATAGAATGGATCCGCAGAATCGACTGGCTTAAGACAGTCATGTACAGACGACGTTATCTCTCATTATGTGGCTTTGTGGTAAAGTAAATAGCATCGTCGGAAAAAACCGCCATTACTAATACTAACAAAAACAACAAATATAATGACAACAACAACAACATCAAGAACGTGAACAACAGATTGCTCTACCAATTTCTTTAGCTATGAATTTCACTACGAATCAGTATCATAATCACCATCACAACTATCTATCTATCTATCTATCTATCTATCTATCTATCTATCTACGCGTGTGTGTCTGCGTTTGTGTGTGTGTATATGAGTGTAGGTGATTGGGTACAAAAGGACTTTATATCATGAAATATATATATATATATATATATATATATATATGCACATACATACGTACATATATATGTACGAATGTATGTTATGTATGTGTGTGCGTATATATATATATATATATATATATATATATATACATACACATACAGTAATCCCTCTCCATACTGCGGTTCACC
>NC_068988.1:64393522-64393723 GCF_001194135.2 Octopus bimaculoides | reverse complement strand
AGGACAGGTGGTGTAAATATATATATACACATGTACGTATATATATATATATATATATATATACATGTACGCGTATATATATATGCATGTATATATGTGTATATATATATGCATGCATGTATGTATATATACATATATATATATATATATGCATGTATATATATATATATATATATATATATATATGTATGTGTACAAAAC
>NC_068988.1:64393297-64393512 GCF_001194135.2 Octopus bimaculoides | reverse complement strand
TATATATATATATATATATATATATATATATATATATGTATGTGTACAAAACTCGGATGCAAAGCCAGATAGATCTGTATCTACCTGCAGCTCTGCCTTTCTTCCTTGCTCTCTCTCTCTCTTTCTCGTCACACACTCACATATATGTATATAGATCTCTTTCTGCATAAACGCACACACACACACACACACACACACACACACACACACACACA
>NC_068988.1:64390064-64393287 GCF_001194135.2 Octopus bimaculoides | reverse complement strand
CACACACACACACACACACACACACACGCACACACACACACACATACGAAAGAGCAGGACAACGGAGAGAGAAAGAGAGAGAGAGAGACAGATAGAGAGAGAGAGAAAGAGATATGGAGAGATCAATATGAGAAGATGTGCTTAGATTTATGAGTTTGAAGATGATTTAGTAGAAAATATAATGAGTAGTTTCGGATATTTCGAATGGCTGGCTGTGGTATTATTTATCATTCGTCTGCTGGACAACAACACATGCTTCCTGTCCAACCCCAAACCCCGCCATTACTCTCACGTCTGCTATCGCCATGAGAGCTTTCATCCAATTTGGAAGCTAAATGCATCTCGCATGCATTACTATAGCTTTGTTGATTGGCTCCTGTTTTGCTGGAAATCAACCAGCAGAGAGACAGATGCATTGAGAGAGAGAGAGAGAGAGAGAGAGAGAAAGGTCTGAATGGATAGAGAAGAGAGAGAGATAGAATGGACAGAGGAGAGAGAGAGAGAGAGGAGTAGATATAATAATAGGTAGGTAGAATAGATAAATAGATAGATAGAAAAACAGATAGATAGATAGATAGAAAGGGTGTAAGGGATAGATAGATATATAGCTAGCTTGATAGATAAAGATTAAAAGGGAGAGAGAAGGGGACAGTATATCGTTGGCCAGATGAATGGATAGTTCGATATATAGATTCCCTATGTATACAGACATACGAGTACATGTGTATGTGTGTGTGTGTGTGTGTATATATATATATATATATATATATATATATATATGTGTGTGTGTGTGTATCGTTATGTGTGTATATATATGCACGTATATATATATATATATATATATATATATATATACACGCACGTATATATATATGTATGTATGTATGTATGTACATATATACATAGACACATACATCTACATATATGTATTTATATATCTATCTTGTCATATGTTTGTGTATATATGTTTGTTTTGTATATGTCTATGCGTACGCGTATGTATCATTCTATCCATCCATCCGTCTGTCTGTCCGTCTGTCTGTCTGCCTTTATCTATATCCATGTGTGTGTGTGTGCGTGTGTGTGTGTGTGTGTGTGTGTGTGTGTGTGTGTGTGTATGTGTGTGTGTGGAGGAGGAAGTTTGACGTACTAAAGTATTGGCAGTTAGGATATGTATGTATTTATGTGTGTGCATGCATACAAAAATATGCATATACACACATACACACACACATTTATATACGCCTACACACACACACACACACAGGTCCCATAAACTCTCGGTATACGTATCTCCTTCACCACGAAAATCACAAATTTGTCTGAATCGTCTATCACTATCTCACATAGAGCAAAGCACAGTTTTTCTTTAACTGCTGTATTAAGTCAAGCTATCAATGCTGTACTTTCCCCCATATCTCTTCATTCCTTCCACCAAACCCATCGATCTTCAATTCCATGATTTCACTCGAAACCATTACTGATATTGTGGCAATTTACTTTGGTGCTTCGGCTAATTTCTAGGTCACCAAATGTATGAGAGGGTTTCGATTCATTGCGAAATCTATTTGATTTATTTTCGTATGTTTAACAGTTGCGTAACTTTATGATGCACTGTTCATTATATAATATATATATATATATATATATAAATTTGTAATACAAGAAGGTGGTGGAATGAACAAGCTTTATTCGACATCACAACAACTGTTTCTGTGCGTTGGCATCAATTGTTAGTTGATAAGTGTCCCACATATTATACATATTCTTTTCTACTCTAGACACAAGGCCAGAAATTTTTGGAGAAAGGGCCAGTCGATTAGATCGATCCCAGTACGCAACTGGTACTTAATTTATCGACCCTGAAAGAATGAAAGGCGTATTAGTGGATAACTCTCCAAAAGAAAAGTCTCTCTGTATAGTATCTTAGGATCTTAGGACAACACCACTAGAGCGTGACATTATCCAAGAACGACACCCAACAATGAAACGGAATTCGATGTGGAATCAAAGGATATTTGTCAATGGAGTTGTTTTACTGAAGAAGATGACACACCGCCCTGCCCGGGAATCGAAACCTCAGCCTTGCGATCGTAAGTGCAACACCTTAACCACATGATTTCACTGTTGATGAAATAATACGTAACAGAAATATATTCTTTTCTACTCTAGGTAAAAGGCTCGAAATTTTTGGAGAGGGGGCTAGTCGATTAGATCAACCCCAGTGCACAACTGGTACTTAATTTATCGACCCCGAAAGAATGAAATGCAATGTCGACCAAGGCGGAATTTGAACTCAGAACGTAAAGACAGACGAAATACCGCTAAGCATTTCGCCCGGCGTACTTAACGATGCTGCCAGCTCGCCGCCTTACGTAACAGAAATATATTGGAAACGATTAACCAACTCAACTGTATCCGTTTACATTAACCAGAAAGAAACATTTCAGCCCAAGCAAAAAGTATATTACAGATATATGTCTGTATGATGTAATCTAAAAGAAACTTTTACAGCTTTCCTGATATCGTTTTAAAGTTTAAATCGATAAACCAGAGTTAGTAAGAAAAATAAAAAGAAAAAACTCAAACAGTACAGAATAAAAACAAACAAACATGTAATTAGATACGAATTAAACTAGATTCAAGCTATTTATTAGAAAATAGAGGTTTAACAGTCAATAAGCTATGTATTCATTCTTGTCCCTTACTTATCGATGTATCTGGACATGAAAAGAGACTTCTTAATTGGAGTAGAAATTCACTGCATGCGCCATTATGATTCCACTCATTGACGTTGTATTTTGGCAAGAAATTAACGCTTTCATGTCGAAAAACTGCCATCGATGCCAAAGAGTTTGATATAGGGGAAAATCAGTTGGAAATAGTTTGATCAAAATATATTTCTTTACATACATACATTATAGATGTGTGTGTAGGTGTATGTGTGTATGTGTGTGAGTATGTGCATTATTGCTTTGTTAACTGCTCTGTATGTACCTTTCAATTAAAAAATGGATGTTATTGACAATAGGTGCACATGCATGGCTATGTGAATAAAGAGATCGCTTTGCAACTATATAGTTTCGAGTCCCATTGCACGGCACACTGGACAAATGTCTTCTACTATAACCTCAGACTGACCAATGCTTTGCTGTGAGATAATTTGGCGAACGAGAACTGTGTTGAAGTCTGTCATATATATATATATATATATATATATATA
>NC_068988.1:64387025-64390054 GCF_001194135.2 Octopus bimaculoides | reverse complement strand
TGTGTGTGTGTGTGTGGCACGGAGCTTGGTTCTCAACCACATGGTTCCAGGTTCAGTTCCACTGCGTGGCACCTTAGGCAAGTGTCTTCTACTATTGCCTCAGACCAACTAAAGCCTTGTGAGTGGATTTGGTTGACGGAAACTGAAAGATGCCCGTCGTATATATACATATATATATGTTGATGTGTTTATGTCTCCGTAACTTAGTGGTTCGCGGCAAAAGAAACCGATAGAATAAGTAATAGGCTTACAAAAAAAAAAAAAAGAAAAAACAAGAAAACTAAGTCCTGGGGTTGATTTGTTCGACTATAACCCTGCAAGGCGGCGCCCCAGTATGGCCGCAGTCTCATGACTGAAACAAGTAAAAGATATAAAAAAAAACAACTAAAAAACAAAAACAAAAAGGAAAAGATCATTTCAAGTCAGAATAGTGCTAGAGAGCGATGCAGCTTCTATTGTTTGTTCTGCCAGACGATGTGGATTTGCAAGGGTTTACACTAAAGATATTTGTATATAACTTCCTATTTAGTGTGTGGCGGTCCTTGTTCTTGCAGAATTACAGGAACTAATTAATTGACGTCAGGATTCACAGCTTAATAAAGTTATTATATATAGAAGCCACTGCATGGTGTTCGCCAGAAGGTGTAGTTTTTGGAATTATTAATTAATTCCTAACAAATACTTAGATTTTATTTTTAGTTAGCATATTTGCCTGCAGTAGTCATTATTGCGCTTGAAATGGTTAATGCCATACTTTTAATAACGTGTTTTAGTTTTTCAATTTTTCAATTTTGAAGCATTTAAAAAGAAGATATAAAAAAAGATTTTTATTTTTCCAATTTCACTTTTATATTCATGTAAATTTTGTTATATGATTCTATATATATTCAAGCACGTGTATGATTTGTTTGGGCGAACTGTTTTACACTTGGATATCCGCCTTAAAGCTAACTACTCAAGCACGAAATAAGATTGATGCCTATTTTCAGCTATGTTGACTGAGCTAAGAAGAGATATATGCTTTGCTTGAGGGCAAAATACTCAGATCTTTAACAGCGCACTTAATTAGTTGATTCCAATAGCAGAAGTTGAGATACAGCAGTATTTTGCTGGTGAAGTTGGAATTAGACTGGGAAGATTTCGTTCAAACGCTTGGCAAATATCTGTGTTTAGATTTGTGGTTTAGTAGATTACCTGGAGAAGGTAGTACGTGGTCGAAATGATTGCTATTTGAAATGTTATTTAATCAAAAAATTACCTAGCTGAAACGTCGAAATGTTTCTTAGCCAAAGTGTTTCTTGAGCGAAGCGTTACTCGGTCGTCTCGTCGACATGTTACCTGATCGAAAAGTTACTTGGTCTATTGTCGAAATGTTACCTAACCATTGCGTTATCTAGTCGAAATATTATTGGCCGAAGCATTACCTGGCTGGATTGTTACCTTTTTGAAGCGTTACCTCATCGAACGTTTTTCTAATCGAAGTGATACCATGTTTAGAGAGTTATCTGGTCAAGGCGCAATATGGTTGGAGCGTTATCAGATCGATGCATTATTTGATCAAAACGGCAACTGGTCAAAGTGTTCCTTGGTCGGAGCGTTATCGAGAAATCTCACTAAGTTCCTAATATGGAATAATAAAGAAATTTCTGAGTGGAATCATCTGAATACAATTGATTTAATATTGTTTATTACTTTCATTAATGCTTTGCTCTTTTCATCTTGTGATTTGTGTTGACCATACTCAAGGTACATTGCACGAAACGTTATGACCAACCTAACACGGATTACGTCAGGAGAAAAGAAAAAAAAACGAGCAAGCAATATGAAACTTCAAAAACTTCAAAAACGTCCCCACTCCCGACTTAAATGTAAATGGGAAAATCCTTTGTCGAAAGCTTTCCCTTTCGGTTCCAGCTGATAGCCATAAACCAGTGTATGTGTCCTTTAAAGCGATTAGTATATATGGGAGAATTGACAAAAAAAAAAAACAACAACAAAAGACGAAGACAGGTGGTGTAGACAACAAACAGACGTATTAGTTTAACGCCCAGGAATTGAAAAAGTCTTTAACGATTCGAGCCTACGCTCTTCTACAGAAAAGAACACAGAAAGAAACAAGGAGAGAAATGAATTAACGGTTAATAATATCAACCGATGGCTGCAAATCTTCATACAGAAATATGGAGTCGATCTTGAATTTCCTTTCAAAAGTGAGAAATTCCAACGGGTAGATTTTGTCGCAGACATTGTGACAATGTTTTGCGTTTTTGAATAGAATTAATGATTTTCCAGATCCATTCATACATACACTCACCATAACAATAACTTTGTGGTGATTATTACATTAAGACAAGTAAGACTACTTCAGGTATCAAATCAAAAAGCGTGGGCGGACAGGTGTTTCCTTACCCCAGTGTGTTGGTTATTACAGTAAGACAAAGAAGGCTGCAGCAGATGTTAGACCTACTTCCGTTGGTAGACAGATATTATTCCTTATCTGCGTTAGTAGACAAGTATTTCTCAATACCCATGTACATTCATTCTTACAGCAGACAGGTACATCTACATCATGTCTCAAACCAATCTGCGGTGAAGTTGATTATTACAGGAAGAAAAGTTAGTCTACGTTAGGTGAACAGGTCTATTTCCTTATCACATTGCATTGGTTATTACAGTAAGACAGTAAGTCTACAGTAAGTCTACATCAGGTGTCAGATCTATCTGTATTGGTGAATAAGTGTGTCGACTTATCTCTGTATTTGTTTGTGTGCGAATACAATTGTGAGTATATAAACGGGTGTGTGTGGTGTGTGTATGTTTGTGTTTGTAAGGATTCGCACACAAATAAGTGTATCTATGTTTACTTACATGCATGCATGTATACATACATACATACATACATACATACACATGCATTTATATACATACACACATATATATATACACATATAAAAGAATAAAAGAAAAAAGACTGCGTACATATATATGCGAATATGTATATTTGTATAATATATATATATATATATATA
>NC_068988.1:64382719-64386615 GCF_001194135.2 Octopus bimaculoides | reverse complement strand
ACACACACACACACACACACACACACACACACACACATACTCGTACACATGCAAACACGCAAATGTCTCTGCTAGTTGTCATGCGCACTAGCACTGATGAGACAACTGCTAGACTAATGTATGTATTCAGCTCACGAAAAAGTAAACGCAAATGTCTGGTTGCCTAGCAACAGCGTAAGCTCTCTGGTAATCAGGAACCCGTCAACTGTTAGCTAATCTCTTTCTCTCTCTCCCTCCTTCTCTCTCTCTCTCTCTATCTATCTATCTCTTCCTCTCTATAATTCTTCTGTCTCTCACCTCCCTATCACTATATAAGGATGTTCACCATGTAAACTTAGGAGTTGCTCAACCGACCGCCCGCAAATTGTTCCCTTAACTATACAAAAATCTAGTCTTTCGGAATTAATCATTAATTCGTTGATGATAATGTTGTTATTATTATAGTTATTAACGGCGGCAAAATGGCAGAATGGTTAGCGCCCTGGACGAAATGCTTAACGGTTATTTCGCCCGTCGTAACGTTCTGAGTTCAAATTCCGTCAAGGTCGACTTCGCCTTTTATCATTTCGGGGTCGATAAATTAAGTACCAATCAAACACTGGGGTCGATGTAATCGACTCGCCCCTTCTCCCAAAATTTCAGGCCTTGTGCTTCCATTAGAAAGGATTATTATTATTATTATTTGATATACTCTTCCCTAGAATGATCCGTAGATAGCGATACTGATGACGAAGATGATGATGAAGGTGGATGTGAGAGTATGAGAGGTGGTGAGGATTATGTCTATGCGACTGTCTGTCTGTCTCTCTCTCTCTACTTGTGTGTGTGTGTGTTTGTATATAGCATGCATGTATGTAGGCATGCGTTTCTCAGTATGTCAGAATATGCTTGTGTGTGTTGTTAATGTAAGCTTATTATACATACGGCAACTAGATATATGTATATACACACATATATGAATACACATTTGTATGCACCTACGGCTCTACGTACAGATAAAAGACATAGAACTACAAATGGTCTAAAATTTTGGTAAGCGATACAATTCCTTAATATATTAATACTGATTGTGAGCGGCATGTGATCTTTTCTATAGAATAACGTATTTACATACGACAAGACTAGAACGAAATCTTTTATTTTTTATTTAAATTACTATATTGCATAATTAAATGATTACGTAATACGTAATTTTATTCCACAATTCAATACCGGAAAATCTAAACGTCACTGAAACAGTATTTCCTTAAAAGTCGCTGGTAATTATATCGAGATCATATGAGAAAACGTCTGATGAGCATTCGGCGTTTTCCATTGACACGAAACTCCGAGTCACGATCAATAATCACTAAAAAGACTATAATCTCGAAAATTTAACTCTTTTTTGTATTATATACATTAATTTGTTCGTGGTTAACCGAAACCCATAACATTCAGTTTCATTTTTGTGTCGAGGTGTAATAAAACAATTTTGCACTAAACTGAAAAGGATTTACTCATTAGTTTTTCTAGAGTATATATTTATTATGCTTTTACCAGATGACTGGTGACTGTGACATCAGACTGTCTGATGAAGGCTGGCAGGCCGAAACGGGTGATGAATAAATACAACTCGTTAAAATGACTGTTCTACAATGTAACTTTACGTTTTATAGAGAGAAAAACAGCCAGACGGAGGAAATATCTTCATTTATTTAGAAGATCAAAAATAAAATCACAGATAGTGTTGGTGGCGGGCGGAAAACTGTAGGGTTGTCCCGGGTAGTACCATATTCTAGCTACGTCATTGTAATTGTAAAGAAGATTTGTGTAATTATTGACACCCTAAATATAAAATGAACGAACGACTTAAGTACTGTTCGTAATATTTAATGTTTAGATTGACTTCAGAGTGTGGCTTTCAAAACTGGCTTCTCAGAACTGTTTTGTGAAGCCAATTTTAATGAAGCATCGAAGTTAAACATTCACTATTAATATTATATATAAGCCAAGGCTTCAGTTAGTGATTAGCGCTGGTTTGTCAGAATTTTAGTGTCTACAGAATTAATTGGGTTAGGTGTTACAATGTAATTATGTTATGACGGTTGTGGGACATGTGTTCGTGTGCGCATGCGTGTATGTATAACGTAGAGGTAAAGAGTTTTTTCGTCGGTGTCGACGATCAGTACTCTAATTGTTTAATCAACCGGATGGTCATGTCGTTAAATGATATTGTAGAATATGCAGCTGAATATTTCACAGGCATGGTTGTGTGGTTAAGAAGCATGTTTTGCAACCACGTAATTTCGGGTTCGATTCCAGTTTGGAGTATCTTAGGCAATTGTCTTCTACTATACTCTCGAGCCGACCAGCGTCTTGTGAATGAATTAGATAGGTAGAAACTATGTGGAAACCTGTCGTACACACACACGTACGTGTGTGTGTGTGGTATGTATATGTGTTTACGTGTGTGTGTGTGTACTGGTGTTTGCTCTCCCCTCTACCACATGATAACCGGTGTTGGCTTGTTTACATCCCTGTAACCTTGTGGTTAGGCAAGAGAATGGATAGAATATGTGTGAGGCTTAATCAAAATGAAATAAATCTTGGGTTCGATGTGTGTGTTTGGCTAAACCCTTCAAGGCAGTACCCCAGTATGGCCGTGGTCCAATGATTGAAACACAAAAAACATAAAAGCTACTTATGTACCCTGGACATAACCTTCAGACAGAATCAGCGTGACAGAATGTGAGACAAGGCTGGACTTTTGAATTACAAGCAAAGTCCAGTCAAAAGGCTTCCACACAGTTTCCGTTTGCGCAATTTTACTCAGAGAGGTTCGGTTCGATCTGGAAATATAATGAAAAAAGAACTTGTCCAAGATACCATGCTATGCGATTCAGCTCGGGGACTACACAATTACGAAGCAGACAGGAACATAGTCAGGGAATCAGGGAGGCGAAGGAGGTGGTCCGCCCCGGGGAACGCTTTTAGGGGTCCCGGTATTTTGGGATCTGCTGTATAAGCCCGGATAGACTGTGTAGTCTTCCGTGGTGGTAGTGTTGGTGGCAGGCGGAAAAAATTACGGTTGTCCCGAGTAGTACCATACTCTAGCTACGCCATTGAAAGCAGGCTTCTTAATCGCTCACACATTGAATGCAAAAGAAAAAAACCCACACAAAATAATTGATATCCGCACAACCAACCAACCAACCAACCAGCCAGCCAGCCAACCAGCCAAGCAACTGTGAAATACGCATACAAATTAATGCGCATTCATACATTTAAACGAACATTACTAAATCAAGATATACTAACTAACACAGAACGACATGCACATCTACACCCCCCCCCCCCCACACAGAGTCGTCTTTAAAAGCTAACCAGCTGACTGTGTGTCTTAGAAAAGGATAATGGTTTACGTCAGTTTTAATCCAATATATTGTTGGAGCTGCCATCTTGAACCAATTTGATCGTAACGTCTGTCTTTCCATTTCCAGATCCCCCCTCTCTATAACCAATATCCCCCTCTCTCTCCTCGTCCCTACTTTCAAGTTCGTGCCTCACAGCGTTCACACACAAATAATTTTTCTCGTCTGGCCGTAAAGCCTTTTCTGTTTGTTTTCCTGTCTTGCTTTTTGTCCGCCACTACATTCCTCCATGGCAAGATTTAATTTGTGTATACAAATTTAATTTGCGGTCCATGGGAAGAGCCGTTTTAACGATGCGTCCTGCCCAGCTCTTCGAAACGCCGGTGTTAAAACGGGGGTAGCTGATGAAGTAGAATGTTCTCTATGTGGCTTGTGTGTTTTCTCGTCTCTGTTTTGTTTACAATGTCCTGTACCCAGATATGCACCTATACATACAGGTGGATGTCGGTATGCACATACCTGTACGTATATATGCATATACTCATT
>NC_068988.1:64379818-64381871 GCF_001194135.2 Octopus bimaculoides | reverse complement strand
GTCACCTGGTCCACCAGTCCTCAGTCAAATCGTCCAACCCATGCTAGCATGGAAAGCGGACGTTAAACGATGATGATGATGATGATGATTAAATGAAAAAAATGATTTACGTGAATATCCTCAGAAGAGTAATTGAAATAAATGGCGATTGTGGAGACCCCCCCACGCACGCACGCGCGCGCACACGCACGCACGCATACACACGTGTGTCTTTGTAAATATGTTTGTATACATTTATGTATGTGTGTGTTTGTAAGAGACAGAGTGTGAGTGAGAGAGAGAGAGAGAGGTTTGTTGTCATGTATACGTACATGCATAAATATACATACATCTTTGGATGTATGCATATGACAACACAGCCCTTGACTCACTCACACTCTGTCTCTTACAAACACGCACGCGCGCGCATACACACGTATGTCTTTGTAAATATGTTTGGATACATTTATGTATGTGTGTGTCTGTAAGAGACAGAGTGTGAGTGAGTCAAGGTGTGTGTGTGTGCGTGTGTATATGTGTGAGACAGAGTGAGAGAGCGGTGTGTATGTAGTATTTACTCTCTCTCTCTCTCTCTCATACACACGAACACACACACGAACACACAAAATAGAAAGTGAAGCTTTTTGCGGTTGTTTCATCAATACCGGAAGTTGACATGGAGGAACCTTTTTAAAGAAGTGAATCTTAAATATAAAGCAATATTATTTATTTTTAATTAAAAAAATCAAATGAAGAGCCTAAGATTTATCCGAGGTCAAATTATTCATGCATTACAAGTATGGAAGCATTTGGTGAAGTCGATTTCACGTGAAAAGCGATTACACACACATCTCTGTTTTATATATAGTATAGATAAAATATATTATATATATATTATGTATATAATATATATTGTATATATGTAATATATATTATATATATAATATATATATATATATATATATATATTTTTTTTTTATAGTTTCAGCTCAGAGCTGCGGCCATGCTGATGCACCGCCGTGTTGCTACACTGATATTACAGGGAGCCTCCTACAATATGTGGCACTATTGTATATATCTAATATATATTATATAATATATATATTATATAATATATATTATATATATATATAATATATTATATAATATATTATATAATATATATTTTATATTATATATATATATATTATATAATATATATATTATATAATATATTTATATATTATATATATATATATATGTATACATATCTACCGACATACCAATCTAGAACAACAACTATTAATTCTCTATCTCTCTCGTTTTCTCTCTCTCTCTTTCGCTTTCTCTCTCTCTCTCTTCATCATCTTCTCTGAATTTCTTCTTTCAACGTATCTACTTTTCTATTCATGTTTGCTAACCCCTTTTTTTTCGGTCTATTTCATCTTGTATCTTCACTTTCTGTATATCTGTTCTTTCTCTCTTTTCAATTCACACGTTTCTTCCTTTTTTTGTTTTACTTTTTACATTCCCTTCTCTCTTTCCCTCTATCCATCACTCCCCTTCCCTTACACACTTTTACTCTTTCTCACACATACTCTCTCTCTCCCCCACACCTCTTTCCTTGTTTCACTTTCTTGATGTTATCTCACTCGGCTTTCTGTAAATCTATGTGCTGTTTAGAGCTTGCACACACAAAGATACACTAAAGCGCTTACACACACACACACACACACACATATATACACACTCAAATATATACACATATTCACGCATATAATCATACACCACCATACATACAGAAATACATACATACGATCTTCAATTGCCTCAATACATTGTTATCTTGGAAATCTCTAAATGTATTTTGTTTCCATTTTCAACATTTCTTATACAACACCTTTCTCTCAGAACATATATATATATATATATGTATATATATATATATGTATTTGTCATTTTTTTCTGTTGTCTTCTTCCTCATCATCTCTGCTGCTTCTGTTGTCTCCTCGCCCATCCTCTTCCACTCTTCTTCCACCCACCCCCTGTTAATTATGCTAGTTTCCATTAAAATTTCTCATAATCCATACTTTCT
>NC_068988.1:64376230-64379808 GCF_001194135.2 Octopus bimaculoides | reverse complement strand
TATATACATGCAAACGTGTGTGTGCGCGTATACTTTCTTCTGTCTCTGTCTTTCTATCTTACACCTTCAAATATCCTTTTATTTGTTTTAACCAGTTCATCACATTTTTCCATTTTTTCATCCCCTCTCTTTTTATACTTCTCTACCATTCCGTATACATTCACATATTATATATATGTATATATATATATATGTATTTGTCATTTTTTTCTGTTGTCTTCTTCCTCATCATCTCTGCTGCTTCTGTTGTCTCCTCGCCCATCCTCTTCCACTCTTCTTCCACCCACCCCCTGTTAATTATGCTAGTTTCCATTAAAATTTCTCATAATCCATACTTTCTCTTTTATCCATTACCGATCTGCGTCTGAGAGCCAAAAGAAACATAAATTGACTTACGTCACAACAATGACGGCCGTTTTGCCTTCGCTAGTGTAATGTATCGTAAATTGTCGTAAAATTTACGATCGATTATGGTCGCAAAACTAGTGTTGAGGCTCTGAATGAAAAAAACAGAAAACTCACCGGTTTTTACTTATATATTTCTGTATTTAAAAGAAATTGATGTTGACTGACCCGTTGTATAGCTTTTTGTATTCTATTATTGCTTAAAAAATATCGATTAATTTCTGTAACAAAATTATGACCGAGCCATGTCACAAACGCGACCCGGTTTATGATTAACTACTGGCATAACATCTATCACTTATGTATTAAGCGTGGTAGGTGATCATGTAATAGACGTTATGTTTGACCTTTTTCGCAATAAGTATGACTTATCTTTGTACCAATCAATGTTAGATGATCCATATAACAGAAGTTACGATAGATCTATGTCAAACATTATTAAGTATTGTTGCAACAAACAATACAAGACGATATAATATATATATAGTCGGCTAGCGCGTTCGGCTGGTAACCGAAAGGTTGGTAGTTCACGCCCTTCCCAGGGACGATGGGTTATTACAGTTTTTAGTCGCAGGTATGGCTATGTGGTAAGAAGCTTGATTCCTAACCACACGGTCCTGGGTTCAGTCCCACTGCATTGCACCTTGGGCAAGTGTCTTCTGCTATAGCCTCTGACCGACCAAATTCTTGTGAGTGGATTCGGTAGACGGAAACTGAAAGAAGCTTGTCATTTATATATAAATGTTTCTTTCTGTTTCTGTTTTTCCACCACCAACGCTTGATAACCAGCGCAGGTTTGTTTACGACCCGTAGTGTTGAACAAAAAGAGAATGAGAGAATAAGTACCAGGCTTAAAGAGATATACTGTGGCCGATTTGTTCGACTTTAGTCTTTCTAAATACATACACATTTATATGTATGTATTCCTATCTCTGTCTGTCTCTCTGTCCCTCTCTCTCTCTCTCTCTCTCCACACACACACACATGTATATATGTATGTGTGTGTTTGTGTGTATATATATACGTATATATATATGTGTGTGTATGCATACATATATATATGTGTATATATATGTATGAGCGTAAATATACAAACATATATATATATATATATATATATATATATATATATATATATATACATATATATATATCTATACACCCATACATATCTATACATAAACACACACACACATATATATATACATACATACACACACACACATATATATGTGTACATACATATACATACATACACAGACATACATACATATACATACATACACAGACATACATACATATATATACATACACACACACATATACACTCACACACATACACACACACACACACACACACACACATATGTATCTTTGCCTGCGTATGTATGCATGTAGGTATATATGTATGTATATTTGCAAGCAGTGTGCGTAGATGAAAGTAGCTAGAACTGAGGACATCTCTTCTAATTACGTTATGGTTTGTAATGTGGAATCATTAGGAAGATGTTTGTGAAGTTTTTGGAGAGCAGAGAGAATGGCGATTATGGTGAGACCGTCTATCTATAAACGACGACAACACTGGCCGATGAGGATGGCGGGGAAGGAGTGGATGAAGGCGGTGGCGGGGGAGGGGAGAGAATGAAGAAGTGGAGAGTTTAGAATAAAGAGACAATGGTGATGATGATTATGGAGGAGAATTAATAAGGAGAAAGGAAGGAAGAGGAAAATGAAGAAGACCAAGAAATTGGTGGTGGTGATAGTAGTGATGGTGGTGATGGTGGTGGTAGTAGTGGTGATGGATGGCAGAAGGGGAGAAGGCGTGGTGGGGGTATGGAATACGAAAATAATGATGATGATGGAGGAGAATTAATAAGGTGAAGGGAAATAAGAAAATGAAGAAGAAGAAGAAGAAGAAGAAGAAGAAGAAGAAGAAGAAGAAGAAGAAGAAGAAGAAGGTAGTTATTTCGATGATGATAATGATGGAGATGATAATGATGGAGATGACGATTATGGAGATGATGATGATGATGATGGCGATGATGATGATGGAGATGATGAGGGACTTCGTCGAGTGGACAATATAGAGCAAGAAAATGGAAGTATGGTGAAAAGCACGAGATGTAGTGGAGTAGTTAAAGGTGGGGTGGGGGGATGTTGTCATGTGTGTGTGTGTGTGTGTGTGTAGACGACAGAAGCAATAATAACATGAGGAGAATGAGACAAGGTCAAAGAGAATATAACAAACACGGACATGTAAGGAGAATGGAAGAAAGGAAGAAAGAAAGTGAGGAAGGAAAGAAAGGAAGAATGATAGAAAAACAAGAATGAAGTACTGTAATTAGACATGTTTACAATATCATTCCTTCAAATACAGACATACAACACATATACACATATGTGCACACAATCATAGGTACATAGAATCTATCTATCTATCTATGTATCTATCTATCTATCTATGCGAAGTACATGTGTAACATACATACATACATACACATATATATATATATATATATATGATTTTATATGTGTATTTATAAATATATGCTCATATATGCATATAAAAATATATGCATATGTTTGTATATACATTTATATACATATACATATATATATATATACATATATATATATATATGTTTGTATATATATATATATATATATATATATAATATAATATCATACACATATGTGTCTTACACACATACATACACGGGCGCACACACACACACACACACACACACATATATACCAAGCGTACGAAAACTTGCGTATTCACACCGTCACAACTCCAGTCCGTCGAGAGACCAATGTTTAAATAGTATGATATTGATAAACTAAACTGTTCCCTAATAATTGTTCTTGTTCTTGTTGTCTGTGCAGTCATTGTTATTACTCCAGACGCTTGACTCCGCTCTCTTGCAATGTCTTCTCAACATGGCGATATTTGAATATCAAACAGGAAATACCGTATTTATACTAACTGGTCTAACAGCAATTAAACGAAGAAATCTTGATGGAGGCATTAATAACTGCTGCTGCTGCTGTTTCTTCTTCTTCTTCTTCTTCTTCTTCTTCTTCTTCTTCTTCTTCTTCTTCTTCTTCTTCTTCTTCTTCTTCTTCTTCTTCTTCTTCTTCTTCTTCTTCTTCTTCTTCTTCTTCTTCTTCTT
>NC_068988.1:64374342-64375820 GCF_001194135.2 Octopus bimaculoides | reverse complement strand
TATATATATATATATATATATATATATTTATGAGTAAAGGAACGGAGGTATTAGTATCTGGTTGCAATCGTTTCAATAACAAATGTACTAGATAAATCATTTGACAATTTGGAATCATCATAAATAATGATAATGTAATTTCATGCGATATTAAATGGAACACGCTTCGGCCATCTCATCACGAACTTGCAAAGCAAAATATGCACTCCAGATAATCACCTAGATGTCACTCACCCCCGTTTACATACTATACATATGTATATATCTATCTCGTTATTGTTGTTGTTATTATTAGTTGTCAACTCGTCCTTCAGTATGGCATTTTGGAATCTCTTCTTGGGCCTTGCCTTGCGTGACTTCACAAATAACTCTTCATATCAGTTATCGAATTCATCATTTAGCCACACATGCTGCACTTCAAACCAAATTGCTGGGCCTACTGCACCTGCTTTATGTCATCACGTTCTCTCGTGTGGCTCTTGAAAACAGCAAGAGAAAGATAAATTTTTCTACATATTTTGCAATAACTACTTCTGTCAGCAGTTTATGGTGTTGCTGCTTGCTTCGTCTTCCGAATTGATCTTTTGTATGACGCATGCTGAATTGTTTCCCTCTCAAATGATGTTATACCATCAAAGATTGTTTTCCCCCATTTTTGCTCCTTCAATAGAAATGGCACAGTTCTTTAAGTTCATCTTAAGATCTTTGTATTGCTGTTTGGGTTTTGAGGTGTGCCTCTTTCCTAGTGTTCAAGTTCCCCATAAAACAATTGTTTAAGAATTCTCGTATTACTCATTCGAACAAGAGGTCCACTCCACCTTACAAAAATACTCGGAGCGACGATGATTTCTTTTAAACGTCAGTATTCGAGGTATGTATAACCCGTTTCACATTGAGTATACATCTCAAAGAGCGTTGGTGAAACCGTTCGAGCATCTTCACTTGGTGCTTGCAGATCATTCAAGTTTCATATCCATGGAGTAAATTTTTGTAGATGGACATCATTAAGCTTAATATCTGATCCCGTGTTGTGAGGAAAACCTACTTTCCAGATTTTTAAAAGCTGTCGAAGCTTTCTTCATTCTACATAAAATCTTTTCCAAACTTGCATCATCTGACAGCACACTTCCCTCTGCGGTTAAACTATTAACCCTCACTTAAACGTATATGTTCTGTTAGAACAAACTATACTGCAGTAGATACCACGAGAGGAACTCTCATACTGGCTTTTTGTGCAAAACACACTTTTGTTTATATGGTTAAGTTCAATCGGTAAAATTAATTTTTACTTCATTTAATGGTGGTAGTGGTGAGATGGAGTGTCAGAAAGATATATTTTGGGCTTCTGCACCAAAAGAAGTTTAGGAACCGCTGCCTTAGTCTCCATTATCAAACGTAATCTTCATTGTTTAAGTATATGATTTGGGGAAGATTTAGATATTACTTTTTCTCCAGCAATATGTTAAATGACCATGCGG
>NC_068988.1:64371998-64373681 GCF_001194135.2 Octopus bimaculoides | reverse complement strand
AGAGAGAGAGAGAGAGAGAGAGAGAGAGAGAGAGAAAGCGAGAGAGAGAGAGATTTCCTAATCCCACGCAACACGAACTTGAAACTCAGGCCAGGAATAAAGCACTTTTAGTTTTAACTCTAAACTAAATAGAATCGTGTTGCGACTTGTAATATAGCGAGCCTTTAAACTTTAACGTAATCCTTTGATAAAAACGTATTGATGTTGTAGTTGTTGTTGTTGTTGATGATGATGATAGTGTCGTTGATGTTTATTCCGTAGTCAATCTAGATCGAGCAGGTTTACAATCAAATATATTTCTGCATTTACCTATTAGTAAAGTGCTGAGATGACCTATCCTCTTCTTTGTTGAACAGATTCTTTACTTATCTAAGGCGGCAATTAATTGAGGAAAATTTGGTAGCCATTCCTGGCAAGTTGTGCAACCATGTAGATGCCATTTTGTTGGTTCTAGAGAATTTTTTTTTTTAAAAGAGAAAGCATCTTTTTAATGAAGACTTACTGAAAGAGAACGGAGAGGTACAGTCTGATCTCCTTACTACACACAACAAGGAAATATAGCCTCATGGTACTAAATTAAGCCTGTGTGTTCTAAGCATAGTAACGTATGTGTTTTAATCATCCACACAACGCAGCACCGATAATGTAACACGAACTTCTAAACGATATATAAATTTTCAGTAGTGTATCTTATAAACTCGGCCATATCCCTTAATCCCTCAACATCACCTAACCACATAGTATAAGCTAGCTTAAAAATAAAGAAGATATGATTAAAAAACCCTGTTTTGTTGACGCCAAAGTCTGAAATTGGTAACATTATTAATAGACAAATCTAAAAAGGGAAAACGTTAGCAGACAATAACCCCAGTCTATCCCAGTTATATCCGAAAGTAAAATTGCTTACTGAAAGTTCTGCCTGAATTAAACAACGAAAGCTGATATAATATTCATGATATATCTTTTAGAGTAAGGTCTGCTAGGCTGCAATTTCGCATTCAAAGTGGATTACATTCTTCTGAAAATAGTGCTTAAAAGAAATAGAATAGATAGAATAGCTATGAAATTAGAAAGGAATTCTCTAAGCGGCAAAATGTCGCGATTTGAAGCCAGGCAAAATACAGATATAAGTGACGCAAATGTATTTTCGTAATTCTGCACTTTAAATTAGTTATTCAGTATATAAATGCACTTAAAATTGTGCTCAGAGAATAACCACTCTCAACCTTGCACTGCTATTGTTAATATCACCGACGAGCCTCCATACGATCGCTACCATCGCGACTACCACAAGCGTCGCCACTACATCATTACTGACAATCCCTGCATCCACCGCTGCCAACCATTACCTGGAGCAAGCATATCTTCCAGTAGACAAGCGGTCCTATTGTGATGTATGTCGATGCATTGCCGAAGCTTCTTATTTCAGAAGAGAACGATGGTTAGGTAATACATGCAATTTAGCTGGTTAAGAAATAAAACAACAACAACAACAACAAATGCACGTGTCGATCAATACAGAATTAAGTGAACACCTATTCATATACAGAAGTTCATCTATCTATCTATCTATCTATCTATCTATCTATCTATCTATCTATCTATCTATCTATCTGTCTGTCTATGTCGATCTATGTACGTATAGGCATACAAATGCCTGTGTGTGTGTGTATATATATATAT
>NC_068988.1:64370104-64370788 GCF_001194135.2 Octopus bimaculoides | reverse complement strand
ATCACACCACGCACACCACACCAATACCCTCACATCACACCACGCACACACTACAACTGACCAACTACTTTCTCCCTTTCTCCCTTCCCCCATTTTCACACTACATACGTCAAGATCACCAGCAGTCTACCTCCCACACACAGCCCCTCGTTCCCGATCGCCGTTTGTTGTCTCCCCCTTTCTTGGCTCTCCTGAAATAGGAATTTCTGGCTTCCGGTCAGTCATTGTTATGATCGGCCATTATTATGATTGACCGTTGACTGAACACTGTTCGGTTTTTTTTCTCCGTGTTTTTCTCCTTGTCTCCGTATTCTTTCTGTTGAAGAGCGTAGCTCGAAACGTCAAAGACTTTCCGTATTCCTGAGCGTCATACTAATATATACTTTTGTTATTTACACCACCTGTCCTCGTCTGTTGTTATTTTTTGTATATTCTCCCATATATATATATATATATATATATATATATATATGTATGACAGTATGTGTATACGTATGTATGTGTGTGTGTATATATTAGTATACATATATATATGTATATATATATGCACAGTATATATATGTGTATATGTGTATGAATATATATGTGTATGTATGTATATATACATATATATATATCTGTATATATATGTATATATATATGCACAGTATATATATGTGTATATGTGTATGAATATATATGTGT
>NC_068988.1:64367112-64369555 GCF_001194135.2 Octopus bimaculoides | reverse complement strand
ACACACACACACACACACACACACACACACACACACACAGACACACACCTATACGTATGTATGTATTATATACTTATTTTCGTATTAATATTCGTACTTTCTCATGTATGTCTTTGCATGTCTATTAGATTACATTATGATGGTACTAAGTTAGATCATTGAGCACTCTGTATTCATTACATAATAATATAATGAAGTATGTATTGATATACATACATACGTATTATATATATTATATACACACTTAGAAGGTATATATTTTATTAGGAGCAGAAGCGTCATGTATCTTAACTAGGTTTTACGTTGTCGATACCTAGACGGAGATATAACAATCATGTATGTTATGTGCAAGCTTCAGTAGGAAATGCGCGTTGGTGTTAATTTATACTGTACACTAATGAAACGTTTCTATTACTAACTGCATATTTCTTTCTTTTACGCAGTTTTTGGCTGTTTCCTCTCCATCCTCTTTCTGTCTGTCTGTCTGTCTGTGTGTGTGTATTCAGCTATCGTAAAACTCCTTACAAGCCACGGAATGTCGTTATCCATCTGTACGAGTGTCTGTGTTATATGTGAGTATGCACGTAACTCTATGTGTAAATGTGTATGCATACGTCTGTGCGTGGGTGTATGCATGCATCTGTTCATCTGTGAACCTCTGTATGTAACTATATGCAACATATGAACGTTTAATAAGGATATCTATCTATATATATATATATACATATATATATATATGCATACACACATATATATATATACACACATATATATATACGCACATACACATACATAAACACATACACACATATATATACATACATATATATATATTCGCATACATACATATATATATACACATACATATCTATGTATTCACATACATACATATATATATACACATACATATATACATACATTCATATACATATATATACACACATATATACACATACATGCATGCATACATATACACACGTCCACACACACACATGTACTCACATATTCTCACCCACGCATGCATGTATGAATATATTATTAGACGGTAGAGCTTTTTGCATCGTAACTTTGAGTTTCACGTTACCAATTATCCACACGATTGAAGTAGGGAAGCAACGTGACATTACATAAGAAAACTACATTCGCAAGTACATTGAAATATGATGAGTCAACAGTATATAAAGATTTGATGGGATGCAAAGAAAACAAAAAAAGAAAGAAAAAGGAAACGTTAGCACAAGCGTTAAACGTTCATCTGTTCAACTGTCATGCGCAGAATACTTGATAATTCACGAACAGGAGCGAGTGATCTTTTTTCATGTAGCGATCATTTTGGGCATAAACCACAGATAAGCAATATAAATGAAATTTTGAATGCTTATGAATAAATGAAAGTTTATTATTCAAATGACTATCGTTCAGAGTATATTAAATCCGTTATCCAAGAAATAAACAATTTTAGCAAGTCTATAGTTGGAATTTCTTCCATAAATAACGATGCAGATATCTGCAAACATTCATAAATTCCGATCTTGCGTTAAAAAAAATCTGAAGGTCATAATAGATCATATTTCTCGGATCTTTAATGTAGGGTGGCGCAGATTCAATAACAGACCAATTGATTTTATAATTATCAACACTATTATTCTTTAAACTGCAGATATATTTGGACACTGAAGTGCAATGTGTATTTCTGAGTGTCTGAATGTATACAAATATTGCAAGAACTTATATTTAAAGAAATATATTGTAAGCCCTCTATAGCATTTTATAAAATTTTCATTCTTACCTACAAGAGAAAGTTTAGCTCGGCAAACTACTGCTTTTACATTATATATATATATATATATATATATATATATTTGAAAAATAAAAAATGAATAGAAATGGGTTTCCTGATAATTTCCCACCTTAATAATTGGATGTTCATAAGTTATGTTGAGAAGGAAAATTTTTCAGTTTGCTGAAATTGTATAGAGAAGACTTCTGGCTATGGAAACTTTTTTATGCGACTGTAGCTCACTTTAATGGAATTTTTATTAAATATCTTATATCTAAGATTTACTGAAAATACATATTTAGAAGGTTCAGGAAAATCCTGATAACATTGGAAATATATGTTGGATTATATGGCAGAATATTTTTTTTCCTACGTTTATGTATATTACAGTTGTGTTTTGTGTGATGTGTGTTGTGAGTATCTTTCAACCAACGCATTATTGTAATTATATGCAGTATTGCTAAGGGTCCTCTCTACGGTGTTTGCGAATATTTTTGCATATATATTGTCATGCTATCTCAATTGGTTGAAAATCCAGTAACTCTAAGCTGAAAGCTGCAACTTCGCCGTATACAGTGTCAACTTTTCCATGATTGTATAAGCAATAGTCCACAACTCCATATCTATCTATCTATCTATCTATCTATCTATCTATCTATCTAT
>NC_068988.1:64366221-64367102 GCF_001194135.2 Octopus bimaculoides | reverse complement strand
ATATATATATATATATATATATATATATATACATACACGCACACACGTATTCATATATCTATTTACCAGTTTCTTTCTTTCTTTCTTTCTTTCTTTCTTTCTTTCTTTCTCGTCTCTTTGATATCCACCAAATAATATTTCCAATGTCGCCAAGAAAGCAACTATCAGTAAAGAGAAGGAAAAGTTCAAAGTTTGGAACATTTGCCAAATTCTCCAACACGCATTACTGAAACACGGAATATTACTAATTGTTCTACCTTCCGATCCGCACGCGCGCGCACGCATACGCATCTCATACATGCATAAACACCAAGCACAGACACACACACATGCACACACAGAAACATAGATACACGCACACATATACATGCAAACATACACAAATCTACACATATTTATATACATGCACACACACACACACACACACACACACACACACACACACACACACACACACACACACACACACACACACACATATATATGTACATGTGTACAACTATATGAATACATCATAAACGCAATATATAATGGGGTTGAAGCTTCGGCGTACAAACGCATTATCAGGCAACAATTTACACACACACACACACACACATACATATGTAAGTATATATATGGAAATGCACGTGCATATATGTATATAACGTATATATGAAGTAGTACTTCTGTATTTACGTTTATAATGCTTCTGTGTGAGTGTGTATGTGTGTGTATATATGTGTGTGTAGATGTCTGTGCGCGCGCGTATTTGCCATGTTGCACCACGGGCCTTTGACTCGTGATGGACTCATAGGGCTGTCATCGTGACATATGGCACATCTCCGACATATTTAAACCTTGTGAAGCTCAGCCTTTCCAGAGAGAGAGAGAGAGAGAGA
>NC_068988.1:64364044-64365767 GCF_001194135.2 Octopus bimaculoides | reverse complement strand
TATATATATATATATATATATATATATATATATATATATATATATATATATATATATATGCATATACATATATAGATATGTATGTAGATATATATGTGGATATATACGTATATATATATATATATGTGTGTGGATATATGTATGTGTATCTATATGTATGTGTAGTTATCTCTCTATGTATAAATGTATACGTATAGAAATGTGTATGGATGTGTACGCGCGCGCGCGTGTGTGTGTGTGTGAGTGAGTGTCTCTGTGTGTGTGCTGGCTTATTTACTTGTAACTCAGGGGCAATTTGTATCCCGTGTCGTTATGGACAAATGTCTGGATCGATTTGACAAGAAGCCAAACTACATAGACATCGTTGTCTATTCTGAGATACACACAGACGCCACACACACATACACAAACAGACACACACATGCACGCGCACACACATACACATACCCACGCCCCCATACACCCGCACACGTTCCGATACGACGCACACACAAATATAGACATACACACATACACACTGAGTATGATTCTTGTATTAAATTTCCAATAATTTCTACAATCTCCTTTTGTCTGACGTACCGTCTTAGTTTTCCTACGAACATACATATAGAGTGATGTAAGTCCAGCGAATAGCTTTGCACACGTACTACAACACACATACACAGATACTCACACTCATTGAGTTATACTTACACATGCACATGCACATGCACATGCACATGCACACTTACATACATATACATACAGTCCTATACGTGTGTGTTTAAGTGTGGAAGTGTTATATTTAAAGACAAGGTTGTACTTAAGTTTAAAAAAACGTCCTTTTTATTAAAGAATTTTTATATTTTCATATTAGTTCTTTATGTTTAGTTCGAAACAATAATGTGTCTAGGTCCATTAACGTTTCAAGAACGTCTCGGATTTATCCTCCGGAAAGAACAATGGGAGTGGTGCATTGCTGCTGCGTTTCGTAGTTAGCAGCAACGGATCAAGGGAATGATGCTGCAACTGATAAAATAATCATCGTCGAATTTAGAAAAAGCTTAACGATTAACTTTTCATTGTACTCGTGTGTACTCTGTACGTGAGTTGATTCTTCACAATCCGTCGTTGACGATTTGCGCATGCGTCACTAAATGTTTTTAGTTATTCTTACACTCTTTTACTTGTTTCAGTCATTTGACTGCAGCCATGCTGGAGCATCGCCTTAAAGGGTCTTAGTCGTAGAAATCGACCTGAGGACGTATTCTTTGTAAGCCTAGTACTTACTCTATCGGACTCTTTTGCCGAACCGCTAAGTTACGGGGACGTCAACACACCAGCATCGGTTGCCAAGCGGTGATAGTGGCGACAAACACAGACACAAAGACACGCACACATAAATACACACACATACATACATATATACATATATACGACGGGCTTCTTTCAGTTTCCGTCTACCAAATCCACTCACAAGGCTTTGGTCGGCCGAGGCTATAGTAGAAGACACTTGCTCAAGGTGCCACGCAGTGAAACCGAGCCCGGAACCATGTGGTTGGGCAGCAAGCTTCTTACCACAGCCACGTTTGTAATAGTGCTTAGCTGAATATGTGTCTGTAGTAGGTTTTATTTGTTTCTGTAATCTGTTATCTTTCATCTTTTTGGACTGCGGCCATGCTGGGGCACATCCTTGAAGGATTTTAGTCAAACAAATCGACCCCAGCACTTATTTTCTTTTTAA
>NC_068988.1:64362310-64363312 GCF_001194135.2 Octopus bimaculoides | reverse complement strand
TATATATAACTCTTTAACTCTTCAACTAGTTTCAGCTCAGGAGCTGCGGCTTTTCTATATATAATATAATATAATATAATATAATATAATATAGTATATGGAACACCGTATTTAGTTATGAAACTATAATATACTACCAAATACATTAAACGCTTTATAATTCAATACTGTGTTCTACTGTGTTAGCAGTGCTATTAGACCACTTTTTAAGGTTATCTCTACAGATCTTCAACGGAAATTAAAACCAGATTTTCTAAGAAATCAGTGCTGGGCATAATTTGTATAGTATATCATAATTTGTATAGTATATCTGTATAATTATCTAGTATAATTATCTCGTTTGACGCAATACATATGACAACTGTTAATAAGACTTGCTCACTCGCATCCACCAAACATTTAGCAACACTTAGTCACACATACTGTTTAATTCTTGACTTTATTCCATTACGGTAAGCAAAATATAACACCGCACACCTGTGGCCCTCTACTGTGTGTATATGTCATTGTTCACTTTTATGTATGTATATATGTATGTACTCATACACACACATATACATGTTGACACATGCATATATATATATATATATATATATAATATATTTTATAGCTGTGTACGAGGTGTTCGTGTGTGTGTGAGTATATATATACATACATATATATATTTCACCGTTTCGTTTTCCTGTCTTGTTTTCCGTCCGCCACTACCCTCCACGAAAACAATTTAATTTGTGGTTCGTGGGAAGAACCATTTTAACGATGCGTACTGCCTTAATTCTTCGAAACTCCGGAGTTTTAATGGTGGCAGCTGATGAAGGAGATGTTTCTATGTGGCCTGCTTGTTTGTTGCACCTTGTTTACCATTTTGTCCTTGTTCTTTTGCCACGTCATGTACCCAGTTATGTATCTATATGTACATGTAGATGAACGTATATACATACATGTACATATATATGCATATGCTCATATATTGTTTATATATATATATATATATATATATAT
>NC_068988.1:64357992-64359344 GCF_001194135.2 Octopus bimaculoides | reverse complement strand
ATATATGTTATGACAAAACTGAAAATGACGTTTATATTACTTGTTCCCAACGTATGTTCCACCAATGAGGCTAGTTGCATCTTCTGCATTGGATGATGTAAGTGCTATTAGCTGCTGAAGCAGAACAATACTTCTGGGGAACACTTTATTGAACACAACGAAGTTTCACATATCACGGTGTGAAAGACTCAATACTCCAAGGAGCAGACAGAGCTTCTCATAATCTTTGTTTTAGTTTACAAGAATATCACACGCACGCACGTACGCACACACGCACACTCACACACAATTACATGCATACATACGGGGCTCAAAATAATGAACTGGTATTACTAGAGTTAAATCGCAGCGAGTCGTTCTCACCGAGATTTCGAAGCGAATACAATTTCTGTTACTACTACTGTTACTACTACTACTACAACAACTACTACCACCACCACCACTACTACTGCAAATTGCATAATAGCATTGATGAGTGTCTGAGAGAGGGAGAGAGAGAGAGAGAGAGAGAAGGAGTGAGAGTGGGATGGAGAGATAGATAGATAGATAGATAGATAGAGAGAGAGAGAGAGAGAGATTGATATCGGAGAATATTTTTGGTTACACTTCCTGCAATGGCAGTGAACACACGCATACGTAAAAGAACCAGACACACACACACAAACCTATGTACATAGAGCCTCATACTCAACATACACCCAAACACACGCACGTACATATGCACATCACACACACACACACACACACACACACACACACACATGGAAACACTTGCACGCTCGGAGTACGCAAAAAAAGAAAACCAGCAACAAATGAACTGTGTTTGTGATCCAGCCATCTTTGTTTCCCGGCTGCAGAAGTTTAATATTTGGTGCTAATTTACAGTAAGGGAAAGAATAAACGACTCTACATCCACCCCACATCTGGCTGAAGTCAATATCTCTGACAATCGTTTGACGGATAACTTGATTACAGCATTTACGATAGTCTCATATGTATATACGCGTAAAAGTGTGTATACACAAACATACACATTAATGTTTGTTTTTATGTCTATGATAATAAGTATGTGTGTGTGTGTGTATATGTATATGCATACATAAGTGTTATATATATGCATATGTTCACACACACACATACACACCTATATATATTTGACTATTTTCTTCAGTCAATATACGGTGATCGCTTATATGCTTTAAGATTATATACTCGGAGTTTTATCATGGCTATCGAATGAGTGTCACATATTTTTACAGATAAATTCTTCTATTTACATAATATCGAGGTCTCTATATATATCTTTGAACAACCCCCACTCCCCACACATATGTATATATATATATATATAT
>NC_068988.1:64353874-64356989 GCF_001194135.2 Octopus bimaculoides | reverse complement strand
TCTCCCTCTGTGTGTGTGTGTGTGCGTATATTTATATTTGTAAGTGTATGCGTCTGTATATTTCTTTAAGTATGGCAGAATTCCAGACGGTGTTACATACACACATTCCCCTACACATACACACACACACACACACACACACACACACACACACACACACGTATATGCACATACATATACACGTACGCATGTACACATGTATACATGGACACATACATTCATAAACACATCTACACATATTTCCATGCACACATGAATACATACATACCACACCTTGTGATAAACTCATCCATACACACACACACACACACACACACAAATAGACACGCACACATATACACGCAATGCTAAACGCATGCATATACAACCCACATAGACACAAGTGTCTCATATACGCAGCTAGAAACACGCATATTTTCTGCTATAAAAGGAAGTATTTCATGTGCATAGTCATAGGTGTACGCGTGTGCACCTGTATGTACGTGAGTGAGCACGTGTGACGTTGCTCGCCTGCACACACACATATACACATATATGCATATATATATACGTGTGTTTGTGTATATGTATGTATACATCTATATCTATATGTGTGTATGTGTATATATATATATATGTATATATATGTATCTGTATGTGTGTGTGTATATATATGTGTGAGTGTGAGTGTGTGTGTTTGGTGAAAAATAGAACTCAGACATAAGTATGTATGTTTTTCACGAAACGAAACTCTCAGCCGTTGAGTCACTCAGTAAGGTCAGCCGGTTTGAATAATAACAATAATACATACATACATACATACCTATATACATATGTATATACATACATCCACATCCACACACATATATACACACACATATATACACAAATATATATACACATACAGATATATAAATACACACAGATATATATATATACACATACAGATATATATACACACGCATAGGTATATATATATATACACATACACAGATATATATATATACACACACAGATATATATATATATATATACACACACAGATATATACACACACAAATATATATATACACGCTCGTATGTATATAAACACTTATATGTCTGAAAGTGTGTGTCTGTGCGCGCTGGTGTGTGCATGCCTTTAATGTACGTGTGAAATTATGTAGAGACAATAATTTCACAGACAATGGTTCCTGGAATTACGAAGAGACTAGAAATAAAAGGAAAGAACTTGGCATCTCACCGTTCTGGATGTGTCATAGAAATAATAGTCTCTGAGCATCAGCCTCGTCGTCGTAGCCGTCGTGACGCAGCTAAAGTGAACCAACGCGATTGCTCGGAATTTCAGAAATAGCAGCTAAATCTCCTTCATATTTAATCGTTTACTTGTTTCAGTCATTAGACTGCGGCCATGCTGTGGCACCGCCTTGAAGAATTTTAGTCGAGAGAATCGACCGCGCAGTATTTATTTTTTTTGTAGCCTGGTACCTATTCTATCGGTTTCGTATTGTCGAACCGTTAATGTTACCGAGACATAACCACGCCAACATCGTTTGTCAAGCGGTGGTGAGACACCATCAGACACGATCACACACACACATGCACGCGCACACACACACACACATGCACGCGCGCGCACACACACACACACACGGTTCTTCCAGTTAACCGCCTTTAGATAATCTAATAACCCTTTCTACTAAGGGCACAAGGCCTGAAATTTTGTGGGGAGAGGGCTAGTCGATTTACTCGACCTAGTTGTTCGACTGGTACCTATTTTATCGACCTCCGAAAGAATGAATAGCAAAGTGGGCTTCGGCAGGATTTAAACTCAAAATGTAAAAAACGAACGAAATACCGTTGAGCATTTTGTCAGGCGTGTTAATGATTCTGTCAACTCGCTGTTTCTTAATATTCAAATAATAAAACAAAAAGGATTCGTTGAGATCCCACTTTTTATAAATATCCATATTTCCGTTTCCAGATCTTCATATTGTTTCATTACGTGAAAGATGCTGTGATTCTGTCTCCGATTTCTCACCATAGTTTTAAGGCTGTTTAAAAGTGTAACGTTGTAACTTGCTTCATTATGTTAAAGATTACAAATGTTTTGATTATGTCTTCGATTTCGTTCCATAGTTTTAAAACTTTCAAAGGCATATCACTCGATTACATTTCATCATTATACAAAATATATTATGAGCGCGATTTATTTCTATAGTAAAAGCCAGCACTCGAACAGATTTCATTATGTTACAAATTTCGATTATACTCTCGATTTCCTTCCATAGTTTAGTTAAGTTTGTTTTATGCACAACACTGGTGTACACTTCCCCATTCAAAATTTCGATTGTGACTACGATTTCCTCCCATCGTTAATACTATTTAGAGCGTAACAGGCGAACACACGAACCTCATGTCGAGCAGAAAATTATACACATATAGACTACGTTGCAGATTGACTTTTATTTTATTTGCCGCAAGGACAAATAGAATTATATGCAAGAAAATATTTAAATATAAAGAGTAACTATTGATGATATTTAATTTTCAAGTGTAACTATCTGACTTTCATGGTGCTTTAACACAAGGCAAGGAATGTTGATCAAAAGGGTTCTCTTATAAAAGTTCCTTTCTTATAATTTTGACAAGGAAAAGGTTGCCAATGATTTCGAAGTTGATTTCGTTAGTCTGGAGAAGGCAAAAGAGCCGAAATTTCAAAGTCACTGTCACCATTTTCCTTGCTAAAATAATATGAACGTGATTCTCCATTTAAATGTATTGTGTAATCTTTGAATCAATATTTGACTGATTTTATATATATAACCATACCTAAAAACATAAATAGCAATATATATTTATATACATATGCTATATATAATTCATTTTGAAGGGATGAACACGAAGTAGATAAAGCTATTGGATTAAAAACCCTTTGGAAAAAAAAATTTGGACGTTTGCCTGTGGGACTTCTGTAAATATGACAGACGCTCTGCCATTGGACCAGAGCAGTAGTTCGAGTTTTGAATCCATTTTAGAAATTTTATTCTGACGAGCGAGAATTTTGTGTTATTTCACGTTCTCTCGAAGTTTCTAAGTTCTTATGGCGTTAACAATATATATATATATATATATA
>NC_068988.1:64352007-64353771 GCF_001194135.2 Octopus bimaculoides | reverse complement strand
GCTTTATATTACATTAATCTTAATCTTAATCTTATTTCGACCGAAATAAGATTAAGATTAAGATTAATGTAATATAAAGCTGAAAAAAAAAAAAAATTAACACCAAATATACAGTGCGTGTGTTTTTATTGGCTAAACTGGCAACATGACCATCCCCAAGTACAACAACATCTGTTTCAACACACGATTTCACATAAAAAATCTTGCAAAACATATATATATATATATACATGCATACAAACGCATGTGTGTGTGTGTGTGTTTATGAAGACCAGTTTAACTCTGGATCTGACCTAATCGATCACAGTTGACCTAGGGCTAAACAACATTAACAACAACTGCAGTAACAACATCAACATTTACACATGAGAGGAACCGACCGAGAAATGAATCTACGCGTTGTTTCGACCTGCTAGATATCGGAACCAATTCCCCTTCAAATCACAGTCTACCAGCATAAGAAAACATTGAATAAATATAAACTTAAATATAATATTGGTTTGTTTTTAAAAGTAAGACCAACATCGGACATAGTGGGCCATACTGAGACGTTGTTGATTAGTCATGGCTGTCTACTGTGTTAGTACTTAGCAACAGCTGTAGCAGTTACAGCAACAACTACAACAACGATAACACACACACACACACACACACACGCAAACGCATTCACGCACATACATGCACAGTCACACACACGGAAACATTGATACCCAGCTTTCAGACAATCTGTTATCTTCAACAATTTAAGTAGGAGAATCTGAAGGAAATAGTGAAGCTTAGCGTCGGCTAAAAGCACGACAAATAATTCAGATCGTGGAATATGCTTAACAGGGAATGAAAAAGAGAAATTTAATTGTTTTGAGAAGAATCATTTATTGCAGATAGAGGTGAATTGTATTGTGTTTTTATCTGTCTGTCTGCTTATCTATCTGTGATGACGAGTCAACGAAGAGTCGTTTTCAGAAGTTTTATCCAACTTGCTAGAAATAGTAGCTGATGTATTTCCTCGCATCGCAAATTAACCGTCATAGAAAATGAAGAGCACATTCGGAAATGTAATCACGGATGTCTGAAATTTAGACTTCGTTCACAAGCTCTGGCTGTCTTAATACCACCAGAATCACCAGCGCTACCGGTATCATCATCATCATCATCATCATCATCATCGTCGTCATCACCAAAGCACACACTCGCACATATGTGTTCACCTACCTACCTACCTACCTACCTACCTACTTACCTACATATGTATAATGCCCAGTTTACATAATTTGCCAGTTACAAGCATTCGTGTTATTATTATCGCCATTATTATTATTATTATTATTATTATTATTATTATTATTCCATCTTTACATACACTTACATACATAAATGCATAGAGCTATACATACATACATACATACATACATACATACATACATACATACATACATACATATATACGTACGTACGAACCTTCACTATATACACACATATATATGCATACATGTAGAGATACATCAACATACAAAATAATATAGCTATACACACATATATACACGAACATACCTCTTCATATACATACACGCTTACATACGTATACATATCCCTATCTACACCCATATATAGAGGCGTACATACATACACATATATACATGTCCACTTACATTCCTATAAACAGTCATACACACATAAATAAACATACACACATACGTAGATGTACGCACTATAATTACATATCCACTTATTCATATACACAGTCATACATACATAAGCATACAC
>NC_068988.1:64350457-64351246 GCF_001194135.2 Octopus bimaculoides | reverse complement strand
ATATATATATATATATATATATATATATATATATATATATATAACCATAACTATATGTATATATACACACAAATAGGCATACACACATATACAGAGCCGCCCCCCATATATATATATTACACACATAAACATACACATATATATATAAACATACACGCACTCACACACATACATCATACATGCATGCACACATACGCAAGCATGCACTTGCACATACGGACATATACACAGACATATACACCGTAACACACACACACACACACACAAATTATGTTTATCACTGTGAATACACACGTTCTACACTTGAGAACATGTTTCAACGATAAGCCGAGAACGCAACACAGATTTCTGCCACGAAGTCTCCTGGTTCCTTGTTGATTTTACAACTGTTATCTTATTGTTTATACAAACTGTTGCTATGGTAACCATTTAGCTAGACTTCTGGGCATATTATTTGAGATATGTCACTAGTTCTGTCTTTTATCTCTTATCTGTTATCTTTCACTTGTTTTAACTCGTTTAGACTGCGGCCATGCTGGTGCAATGCCTTAACGGATTTTAGCCGAAGGGCCCCAGTACGAATTTTTTTAAAGCCTCGTACTTATTCTATCGTTGTCTTTGGCCGAACCGCTAGATTACGGGGACGTGAACGCACCAACACCGGCTGTCATGCGGTGAGGAGGACAAACTCACGAGCGCGCACACACACACACACACACACACACACACACACACACACACACACATATATATATATATACACGACAGGCTTCTTTCCGTTTCTGTCTA
>NC_068988.1:64341288-64344136 GCF_001194135.2 Octopus bimaculoides | reverse complement strand
AGAGAGAAAGAGAGCGAGAGAGAGAGCGAGAGAGAGAGAGAGAACGAAGGAAAGAAAGAAAGAAAGAAAGAAAGAATGAGCGAGAAAAGTCAAAATAAGCTCACGCACGGACAGGCGCACGCGATCTACCTGTCTATCTATCTGACTACCTGTCTATTTATCTATCTATCTACCAGTCTATTTAGTTATCTATCTATCCACTAGTCTATTTTTTTATTTATTTATCTATCTACCAGTCTATCTATCTATCTATCTATCTATCTATCTATCTATCTATCTATCTATCTATCTATCTATCTATCTATCTTGCATACGCGCACTTGTGTGTGTGAGTGTACGTTTATATTTGAATGTGTGCATATACATAAAGAGGAAGATGCACATAGATGCGAATCAACCTCATTTATACACAAAAGGAGCATGCGTGTTTATATATATACATGTGTGTGTGTGTGTGTGTATATATATATATATATACATAAATGTGACAAAGAGCTTGCGTGTTTATATATATATGTGTGTGTATATATGTATATATAAATGTGACAAAGAGTGAGTTTATATGGAATAAGCAGAAGAGCGGCGTGTGAAGCGACATAATACAGAGCACGATAAACACACGCACACACAGAAAGGTAAATAGAATTACGTCTATAAAAAGGTATAACATACACACACACACACGAAGAAATTGCACATATACGTACAGGAAAACCGCACACACATGGAGGCGTGAAGACTACGCAAAAATCACGCTCCGCGCATATACACACATATAAATGCATACACACACACATGCATATATATAGGAATATACGGATATTTAGAAATATAGATATAAAGCTATACATGTGTGTATGTGTGTATGTGTGTGTGTGTGTGTGTGTGTGTGTATAAAGAGAGACAGAAGAGAAAGAGAAAGAGATGAAGACTATAATACATATGGCAAATGTTGTTTGGTTGTGCATATAATGAACAATGTTGGACAATTTCCAATATTTGTCAACCAATTCCATCTCGGAATTTTAGCATTCTTCGCTCTTTCTTTCCAAAACGCTAATAAACATGGATTACAACTCCCGCTCATTCTCTCTCTTACACACGCACACACACACACATACACACACACACATACACACAGACACAGACACAGACACAGACACACACACACACACACACACACGTATCCTTGAAAAATGAATGCACAGGTATAAAATTGTGTATCTGTGCGTGTGTGAATTTACAGTTTCGTAGCCATACCTTGTAAATGTGCGTATTGACGTGGTATGCATACATACATACATACATGCATGCATACATACACACATACATACATACAATATACTCATATAGATATGCACATATGTACATACACACACATCTATCTATACGGACAAGTACAAACACAAAAATACACACACACATGTATGTATATATGTATGTATCTATCTATATATGAACGTACGTGTGTATGTATACGTACATAATACATACATATGCACACACACACACACACACACACACACACACACACACACACACACACACACACACACACACACACACACACACACACACACACACACACACACACACACACACACACACACATATATATATATATATATATATATAAATATATACATACACACATACATGAATTTGTATATCTTTCGATCAATCAATCAATCAATACATACATACATACATACATACACATATATGAATTTATACACGCCACATCCATACATACACCCTCATTTACACATACAAACACACGCACACACACATGAAGTATCTATGTAATAATCCATATGCATGTGACAAATACGTGATAAGCATTTTGCATGCTCAAAGTATGTATACATATGTGTGTGTATATATGTATATATGTATGCTTGCGTGTGTATATATATATATACATGTAAGCGCGCGCACACACACACACACATACCGCACATTGAGTAATGCCTTTTTGCATCCCTAACCCTAGCTATACAAACTCATCCACGCATATACGACAGTATATACACACGTATAAACAAATACACACACACAGGCGCGCGCGCACACAGACGTGTATGTATGTATGTATGTATGTATGTATGAATTATGTATGTATGGATATATACTCCAATTCTTAGTGCGTTTCTGGCTATTGTGTACAGATATAAGAACACATATGTTCATATATATTTTAAGTTATTCACATATATTCACATACATGTTGCGTTATCCACTCACACACACAGAGACACATACACAGAAATACACACATACAAATAAATTCATATGTGTCATATATATATATACGTTGACACAAAGTGACAGTCATATGATGTAATTAGAATTCGAATGCTCACTACATACATATACACACACACTCTCATATATACATGTAAATATGTGTATGCACATATATACCTACACACACACACAGATTTATATATGCATATAGATATATATTCGCATACGCAGACATACGTACATGTATAAATGTATGTGTATATGAGCAAAAAAACGAAAGTAGTACACATGAAATTTAAATTATGTCATGAAATATGTATGTATATGTGTGTATTTGTGTGATTCAGTGCATGTGTTGGTACAACACACACACACATATATATACACACACATACACATATGTGTAATACATATATATATATATATATATATATATAATATAAGCACAAGGAATACGTATATTAAGTACACCCTCTGTCTCGGAATACATACACACACACACATATATATGTTTGTATGTATGTGTGTGCATGCGCACATATATACATATACAGATAGATATCTATGTATAAATTCATACATACATACATACATACATATA
>NC_068988.1:64339506-64340343 GCF_001194135.2 Octopus bimaculoides | reverse complement strand
TATATATAACAAACAAAAGAATGTGAAGTAAGAAATAAAGAAGTGTAATACAATAAGATGACAAAAAATGAACCAGAAAATTATTAAAAAAACCACAAACAGCGAAAACAAATGGGATTGTTTGCTATATAAATTCTTGTGTGCGATTACAAAATTGCAGCGCGCACCATTATGCATGCCTGCATTTGTTTCTCTCCATACATTACTACAAAAGCAACCACTATGCCACATTCGAGGACAGCCAATGCAGTAGTGTCCTCCGCGTCATGCATAGTTTTGCATTTGCATTTGTAGAAGATCTGTCTCCTTCTTCTTCCTCTTCTTCCTCTCAACAATCTACAGATGCACATGAGCTACATTTAACAGTTGTTAAATAGCTGCTGCACCGCTATTTTTACTCCACACTGTATAACACAAAACGCAAGTGCACATATTATATATATATATATATATATATATGTCTGTGCGTGTGTGTGTGTGTGTATATATATATATGTATGTATGGAACCATGCCAATAACATACTGAGAATCATTATCGCGCACCTGTGTTTATGTGTATGTAACGCGCGCGCACACACACATATATATACATTCCTATCTTTCTCTCTATATATATGTATACATAATACACGCTTACACACACTCACACATATAACTCTCTATATACACACTCTCTCACACACATATGCACAGATACAAAAGCACGTGTAAACATATGCACACGCAAGATTGCAGATGTAACATGCATCCCCTTCATAACCGCTTCGCCGTGTCTCCAAGAATCTGTCCCTAAATTGAACGTTTCGCGAATATATATATATATATATATATATATA
>NC_068988.1:64338351-64339496 GCF_001194135.2 Octopus bimaculoides | reverse complement strand
ACATATAAACATATATAGAATACTCGTATACTTGTAATTAAATAATCGTGATTAGAAAATAAAATATTTAAGAAACTTTGATTTTCATTTTCATGAAAACCCATAAACAATTTCAACCCTCCCCATAGAAATCTCCCCCCCCAAAAAAAAAGACAAAAGAAAGATTTATCTACATTATCAATAAAATAAATTTTCTCATTATTCAAAACGTTTTTCGTTCTGGCTATTATTATTACTTGCCCCTGTGGCTAATAAAAGAAACTATTATTATTGTTATCATTATTATTATTATTATAATTATTATTATTATTATCATCATAACCGTATTCCGTTGGCGGTAAATAAATCACAGATGAACCACTGTATACAGTGACATACTTTGGTTCGATTCGATGGTGGTGGTCACTTGGACTCTCACAAACTTTCTACATAGAAAACCTGTCTTGCATAAATCCGTAGAAAATTTTCATGTTTTATTTTGTTGTTTTGTAACTGTTATGCGTGTCTTATAATTAATATTATAGATAATTATAACCATTTGTAATTATTATGAATGATTAATTATTAATATTAATATCTGGGGTTGTTTTGGAATCTTTCATTATTGATAAGAACGGCGATAATGAATTATAATATCAGAAAAGTTTGTTTAAAAATGTTTTTGCCGCAAGGGCAGAACACAATAGATGCTGAGACATATTCGATACGGTTGACTGATCGATTACGGCGACGATGACGATGACGATAATTAATAATAATAATAATAATAATAATAATAATAATAACAGTAATAATGATAATAATAATAATGATGATAATAATAATATCAACAACTACTGACTTGGTGGTTCTATTAATAATGATAAAATAATAATGTTGCTAATGATAACGATGAGAATATTTGTAACAGACAGATAATGATGATGATGATGACGTTGATCATCATCATCGTTGTCATCGTCGTTATCATCATCATCATCATCATCATCATCATCATCATCATCATCAGCATCGTTGTGATTGTCCCTTATCGATAGATACATAGTGACGGTATGTGTTATGGTCACACTTGTGTGAAAAGGGTTAAAGTTTATCACAAAAGAAATATATATATATATATATATATATATATATATATATATATA
>NC_068988.1:64337090-64337735 GCF_001194135.2 Octopus bimaculoides | reverse complement strand
TATATATATACGTGTTAAAACACGTATGCATGGAATTTTATTGTTTTGTATAGTTTTAAATATTTTTTAAAGTTTTTTTTTCTTTTTTTAAAAAAATACATTTAAAAAGAAAAGGAAAAGAAAAAAAGAAAGAAAAAAATATACATCCATCGTTAGTAAAATGATAGACATGCTGTGTGCGAAAGGTATGTATATGCAATGAAATATACACACCTGTCTGCTAACGTCTACAGACATACGTGTGTATATATATACGTGTATGCGTGTGCGTGTGTATATCTATAGCTATTTGTCCATACTTACACACGCACACCCATAAATACATACATATATATACATATATACTTACATAGATGACTGTGTGTGTGTGTAAGTGTGTGTGTGTAAGTGTGTGCGTCTGTAGACATATATATATATGTATGTGTGTGTGTGTGTGTATATGTGTGAGTGTAATAATGTACCTAAATCACATTTATTGCTAAACGGAAAATATGTGGGTGCGCGTGTATGTGTGTACATTCTATGTGCGTAAGTGCGTGTATGTATTTGTATATGTATATATATATAAATACGTATATATACATCAGATGTAATATATATATATATATATATATAGATATACATACATATATATATATATATATA
>NC_068988.1:64334665-64337014 GCF_001194135.2 Octopus bimaculoides | reverse complement strand
ATATATAGATATAGATATACACACACAGACATATACACATTCAGTGCGTATAGGCACATCTGTAATAATATTGATGTAAGTAAATAAATATGAATTCCAGTGTATATATGTACATATATATTTACATCTGTAGCACTACCTTGCTCTCTTAAAAGCCTTTCGATTCCCAGGCGTGAATACTTATTCACATTCATACATATATATGTATGTATGCATGTATAAAGGTAGGTATTAAACTCTATCCATTTCGTTTAATCTGTATCCAAAATAAACATACATATTTATGTAGTTGTATGTATGGCGTAGATTTTTCGACTCTTGTTTCACTGCACAGGTGTGTATATTGTACATAAGCAGCGCTCCTGTATTTATTCACATATATGCATTGTGTACCCTCTATTTTTTTTTGTTAGTATATATAGGTATGTATAATAAATATAGACACGCGTAAATATATTTATATAAAATTTCTTAAAAATAATTCGATAAATATGTATGCGCACACACATACATTTACACGTGTGTGTATGTATGCTGAGATATGTACGTAATCGTATATTATATATATCATACACATTTAGTGTGTTTATGTTTGTGTGTATATGTGTGTGTATGTGTGTATATTACATCTGCTTCCTTATTTTTTTTCCATCGGAGGTTTGTATATATATATATTGTTGCACACATATACATATATATATATCTATATATTTACATGTATGTATTTATGTATGTACGTATGTATATATGCATGTATGTATATATATATAGATGAGATTTCAAAGATTTTTATGGTAAGCCTACCCTTATGCATTCCTGTAAAACGATCCTTTAAAACCGTCAACTCATAGATTTGCCCATATTCCTCAAATATCGGTCGTAGGTCTTTTTCTTCCAAATTCCTCGGAATTTGCCCCACAAATAATTTGATCGCATCTTGGTCCTTCATGGGTATTGTATTAGGGTGTGATGAGTTAGCAGATGATGGTCCGTTGACAACTTGCAGATTTTGAGTCGGTATTGTATGCTCACTGCTTGTACCCGGCATTAAAACTCCGTTGTGATGCGCTAGAGCAGAAACCGCTGCCATCTTGTATGGACTTGTCTATCTATCTGTATATTACTGTCTGTATATTTCTATGTGTATTTCTCAGTGCGTGTGCTGCGTGTGCGTGTGTATGTATGTATGTGTATGTGTGTAAGTCTCTGTCTGTCTGAATGTATCTGTGTGTCTGTGTCTGTGTTTATGGCTATGTCTCTCTCTCTCTCTCTCTCTCACTCACCCACTCCCTTTATCCTTCATTCGCGTTCTCCCCTCCCTCTTATTTCCTTACCGCGCTCTCTCTCTTTCATTCACTCGCTCTCACTCTTTCTCTCAGACGCACGTACTCTCGCCGTTCCCCCCTCTCTCTTCTTTTCTTTCTATCTATCTCTCGCACACGCTCTGTGCCTGTGTGGATGTTGCTGTATGTAGGTGTATGTACGTGTATTCTTCTCTCTATCACTATGTATATATCTCTACATCTCTACGTCTAAATGTATGTGTATTCACTGCGCGACTCTGCTTGTTTCTCTATCTGTGTATCCGTATTATGCGTGTGTATATATATATATATATATGTGCACATATATAATTATATATATGTAGATATATACATATAAATTTACGTATACATCAGATATGTACGCACTTGAATGCGCGCGCGTGTATGCGTGTATATATATGTTCTTGCGCGTGGCAGTTTTTGAGTGCTGTTTCACGTTTGCGCGTGTATATATTTGTATATGCGTATATTTATCAAGTATGCTTCTATATATGTGTATATATATGTGTGTGTGTGTATCTATATGTGTGCGTGGGTATGTGTGATTGCGTATGTATATTTGTACGTGTGTGAGTGTGTGTGTGCGTGTGTGTCTATTTTGTGTATACGATCTAGTATGCTTATGTTTGGGTGCAATTCTTCCCGTGCGTGTATGTATACGTGTATTTCGTGTTAGTCTATGTATGTGTTTATGTGGCGCGTGTTTATGTGTGTACACGCATGCGTGTGTATGGATGTATATATGTTTCGATGTGTATGTAAATGTGTTATTCAATCTATGTGTGCGAGTTTATGTTTTTGTGTAATGCTTCTAGTTTCGTGTAACACTTGGCTTTGGTGTGAATGCGCGTGAGCGCGTCTATACGAAAACATGCGCGTGTCGCCCTGTGTATCAGTGTGCGTACGTGTGCATACGTATGCATTTACGTGTGCATGTGCATGCATATGTGTGTCACTTCTAAGTGTGTGACTGTGGTTGATTCGGCGACACAGTCATTGATATATATATATATATATATATATA
>NC_068988.1:64332463-64334170 GCF_001194135.2 Octopus bimaculoides | reverse complement strand
TATATATATATATATATATATATATATATATATATATATATATATATATGTGTATATGTATATATGTGCACGCTCGTGAACGACTGTGCCTTCTTTCTTTCTTTATTTATTTTTCACTTTCTTCCTTCCTTTCTTTCTTTCTTTCTTTCTTTCTTTCTTTCTCTCAGTCGCATCCTTTCGCCGTCATCTCTCTCTCTTTCTCTCTCTCTCTCTCTCCCTCTCACCGTTTTACCCTTTCGCTAATACTTCGCCCTCTTTCTATATCTGTCTCTCTATTTCTGTTCTCTATTTCTGTTCGCTCTCTCTCTCTCTCTCTCTCTCTCTCTCTCTCTCTCTCTCTCTCTCTCTCACTCTCTCTCTCTCTCTCTGCATTTCATGCTCTGTTTTTGCTCTCACACTTCCTCCCTCGCACCACCACCACCACCACTTCGTTTTCTTTTCCCCTGCTCACTACACCTTTTAACGACTTCCCTCTCTCTTCTCTCTTCTCTCTCTCTCTCTCCCTCGTTCTCTCCATCACACTTCCACGTTATCTTACTATGCAGGTGCTTGCGCGCGCGTGCTTGTTCGGCATGTTTTAATGTTTGTGCGCGTGCGTCTGTGCGCTCGTGCGCGCCTCGCTGTGATGTCTGCGTATGTGTGCTGACGTACACGTACGTATATGTATGTGCATACACGCGTGCGTGTATGTGTTTGTTACGCCTGTAAATGCCACAGTATGGCTATATATATAAAAGAGTCTGTACATGTAGCATTATACGTGTGCAAATATTTATATTTAAGAATGTATTAAAACATACATGCATGCATGCATGTATGTATATACTCACACACACACACAGGTCTGAGCGCGCACACACACCTCAACACCCACCCACACACACATTTATCACAAATATGTAGAAATGTATAAATATGCGCGGATAGGTGTGCAAAAGCATATACATCTGGCATACACACACACAAACACACATACACGTGTGTGTGTGTGTGTGTGTGCATACATGTGTTTATATATGCACATGTATATTGAAGGAAATGTGTTTTGTAAATAGGTGAGAATTTATATGCCTATGTATTATATACGCATATACATCTATAAGCAAATATACACACTGAAATACACACACACACACACACATATATATATATATATAGATGAAAAAATATATATATTTACATATATATATGTATATATACATATATAAAGATATATATATATTTACATATATATATATACATATATGACGATATGTATATATATATATATATATATATGAAGGTATATATATATATATACAATTAAACCTTGGGAGAGGCATTATGCCGGTAATAAACACACGCACTGGTTCAGTCCTTTATTAATTTACATATATATATATATATACATATATGAAGATATGTGTATATACTTACATATATATATATATAAAGATATATGTATATATTGACATATATATATATATATATATATATATATATATACACACGTATATATTTATGGATATATATATATATATGAATATATGTAAATATATATATATATTTACACACACATATATATATATATATGAAAATATATATATAGATATATATATATATTTACACATATATATATATATATACGTATTTATATATATATATATGTATCTCTATACATATATATATATATTTATATATATATAAATATATATATATATATATATA
>NC_068988.1:64329567-64330627 GCF_001194135.2 Octopus bimaculoides | reverse complement strand
TATATATATATATATATATATATATGAGAGTGTGTGTGTGTGTATGTGCGTGTTTGTGTGTCGTAGGGTGCGTGAAATGTGAATGTGTTATATATGCGTGTTATGTGTTTTAAGAGTGTAATGTCCGTACTCATATGTATGTGTATATGAGTGTGTTTATGTCACCGTGTACTTGTGGTTATGCATTTGTGTGTGTGCGTGCGTTTGTGTGTGTGTCTGGGTGTGTGTTTACGAAGCGTGTGCGTGCATGTACACAGGTGTACGTCCTCGCGTTAAATTTGAACCTGCGCGTTCGCCACCGCCACCACCATCGTCACTACTCTTACCACCACCACCACCACCACCAATACAGCCGCCGCCACCGCCACCTACATAACAATTACAACACAACAAAGCAATAAAAAAAACCCCACGACAATTTGCCGTTCATGTGTTTGAGTGTATGCGTATGCATGTACGCATGTGTGCGTGAGCGTAGGGATATGTGTGTATGTGTGCATGCGTGTGCGCGCATTGATACATAGGTAAATACATCTATACGTATATATACATATATATATGAATACGCGATGGTGTGCGCGTGTGCGTGTGTGTATGTATTCATATTCACATATATCCATGTATATACATTTATATACACACGTATATGTCTGCGCTAGATACAGGTGCGCTTATATGAATATGTGTTTATATACAGGCGCACACGTGCAATAATGATATCTTCATACCTGTATATGTACGTATATATATATATATATTATTTTGTTTAAAAGAGTTCCAACACTGTCTGTTTTTATGTTTTATTTATATTCCTGCAGAACTAATGTGGGATATAGAATATGGAATATACAATATATAATATAATATACAATATATAATATAAAATAAAATAAAATAAAATAAAAATGGATGGCACCATGAAATAAAGTATTGAATGTAGATGAAATATTGAGTGTTCAATATAAAGGATCAAATATATAAATATAAATATAAATATATAAAGGCGACTCGAGTTTCAGGGCTATTTCCCTTCGTCATGGCCGGTATGACAGACTTTAAC
>NC_068988.1:64322941-64326531 GCF_001194135.2 Octopus bimaculoides | reverse complement strand
ATATTGGTAAACAGATAATCAGGTAGATAGACGGATAGATGAATTTATAGACAGGCATATAAACAAATAGACAGGTACACACACAAACGCATATGCACATAGATTCACATATATACGTACACACGTATATGGGGAGAGATGGGGGTAGATAGACAGTTAATATATACAAGAATACAAAGAATATATATGCATGTATACACACATATATGTACATACTTACATCTACATGTGTATATAGATGCATATCAGGGTACAGGACGTTAGAAAAATGAACTACAGACCACGGAACGAACACATAGGAAAACAGATAGCCACTTGGAATTATTCCTTCGTTAGCTGCCTCTATTCTAACTAGACGTTTCGAAGGTTTGATAGACTGGCAGACTGATAAATAGATTGTTAATTGTTTAGTTCGATAGACAGATAAATGCATAGATAGATAGATAGATAGATAGATAGATAGATAGATAGATAGATAGATAGATAGATAGATAGATAGATAGATAGATGGATGGATGGATGGATAGACAGACAGACTGAAGCTGTGACGCCGTGAGGTTGACTGTGACGCCGTGAGCGCAGAGTCAGACACAGGCAAAGAAAAAGAACGGACAGACGATAAAGAATTTTGAAATGGGGTTGTTGGAATGGTTTAGGGATCTCTGGAGAGAAAGAATGACAAATGAGAGAGGAAGAGAGAGAAGAGTAGGAAGTGATGGGCAAGGATGTGTTGGGAGAATAAAAGGAATGGGAGAGAAAGAAGGGAAGGGTTGTTTAAAATACTAGTGTGACGGAGTAAGATTGATGGAATGGAGGGAGGAAAGATGAAAGATGTAAGAATTGAAAGAGACTAAAAGATGTTTGGAAGAACGTGATATGGTATTGTGGAGGAATGAGAGCGTGAAAGATTGAATATATGGGAAGAGGTGAAAAGCGGATAAGACGGGATTTTTTGAAGAATTCAAGATGGGATTGGTAGAAAGGAAGTATAGATGATTGAAAGACGTAGTAAAGAATTGCTTCTAACAAAAGCACAAAGCTTGAAAAGTTTGGAGCTAATATATATATGGACTCTAGCACTTGGTTGGTACTTCATTATATCGATCAAGGGAAGTATCGATAAAATTAAACGAAGGAAAGTTGGATGTCTGTGAGATTTGAACTCAATACGGAAAGAATCGGAAGAAATACAACAAAGGAATTTTGTCGACTCTTTAATGATTCTACTTAATCTATCACTATAAGCAAAAGCAAAACAAAAAAAAACCCCACAAGAACAACAACAAAACAAACAAAAAGAGAAAAATGACAGTAATAATTATATTTACCCCGAAAGGATGAAAAGCAAAGTCGACCTCGGCAGAATTTGAACTGTGAACGTAGAGACATGAGAAATGCCGCAAAGCCCGGAATTGTAACTATTTTGCCAGCTCACCACCTGAACAGCAACCACAACAATTATAGAAGTAGTTGTAGTAGTAGTAATAATAATCCTTTCTACAAAAGGCACAAGGCCTGGAATTCTGAAGAGGGGCGGATAATCGTTTACACCGACCTCATTATCCAACTGGTACTCATTTTATCGACTCCGAAAGGATGAAAGGCAAAGTCGACCCCAATGGAATTTTAACTCAATAATAACAACAACAACAATAGTAGTAGTACCACGACGACGACGACGACGACGACGACGACGACGACGACCACCACCACCACCACCACCACCACTACTACTACTACTACTACTACTACTGCTACTACTACTACTACTACTACTACTACTACTACTACTACTACTACTACTACTACTACTTTTTTGCTGTTTAAATATAAGAACGAGAGTTCTTAGTTGATTGTGAGCGATGAATTCAGTGTCTGATGAAGTGTAGCGACGCTGAAACACGTGTTCTACGGCCTGATGACGTCTTTCATAGCTCAGTGTTGTGTTCTTTTTTTACATGCAGTTTCCATAAAGAGAATCTCTCTCTGGAGACTAATACCGCAGCGAAAAATCTTTCTACGCCCGAGTGCACAGGAGCGTGTGAAATATAATTGTATGCGCCTTTATAAAAATGATTTAGATTTCTTTTAGGTTCCAGGTCAAAGGGAAACAGTACAGATATAAAAGGAAAAAAAACAACAAAAAAAACTAGCGAGGGGCATTCTAATAGGTTAAAATAGGGCTTATTCCGAATCGAAAGATGATTTGCATTGAGTAAGGGTCTGTATAAGGCAAAAGGCATTCACATCAGTAAAAAGTGTTTATATGGAGAAAAAAAGCTTCTTATTAGGGGCAAATGGGTAGCTACAAAAAGTAACAATAGGGTTCTCATGGAAGATAAGGACGCATGGAAAAATAAAAAGGGTTTTTATATTGAATAAAAAGAGGATTACATGGAGTAATAGTAGGATTTACATGGAGTGACATGGAATTTTCATGGAGTAAAAAGGGCACTTACAAAGATTAACATGGGGGAAAAGAGTTTACGTTGAATAAAATAGGGATAAACATGGGGCAAAAGAGAATACCTATTGAGTAAAAAGGGATTTACATAGAATAAAAAGGGGCTATCCTGAATAAAATGAGTCTATTCATAGAGTAAAAAGGGATTTACTTAGGGTACAAGAGAGAATTTACATGGAATAAAATGATTGACATGAAATAGAAAGAGCATAAACATGGAGCAGAAAAGGGATTTACGTGAAGTAGAAAAGGGGTTTATATGGAATATTTAACTGGTACTTATTTTATCGTCCTGGATATAATCAGAAGAGAACTTCTACAAGACCGTTTAACCTGCTAGAAATAGTAGCTAAGTCTTCCTCACAGCCGTCTTTAAAAACTGGAAGGTGATGTTGGAAAAATGAAAAAAAAAAATGAGAAAAAAAGAAAGAAAAAGTATGGAAGATGATGGTTGGAATATCGCTTATAATAAATCTATTGTAGAAAGGCTGACCGGGGAGCAAGCAAAAACCCCTCTTCCTACTTCCAGTCACCCCGACATTAACCCCAGCATCGTCATAGACTCATCAGCAACACTCCGTCGATAACAATGCAAGAACTGTGAGTGACGAAATGACAAAGCTGGCTTCGCTTGGTAGAATAAAATCATTGAAAAATCAAAAGAAGAGATAAGTGAATGAGGGATGAAACGAAAGAATGAATGAAAGATAAAAGAAATGAAAGAGGAAAGGAATGAACGACAAAAAAAAACCAAAAACAAAAGGAAAAATGAAAAGACATGAAAGATAAAAGGAAGAAGGATAAAAGGAATGAACTTTTAAAAAGAATGAAGGAAAATAAAAGAAAAGATGAAATGAATGAAAGTTCAAATAAATTCAAATAAACGGAATGAAAGATAAAAGGAATGAAATTTAAAATAAATGAAGGATAAAAGGAACAAAGGATGAAACGAATGAAAGATGAGATAATCAACAGATAAAAGAAACGAAAGATGGGAATTAAAGATGAAAGAATGAAAGTTAAAAGCTGAAATAATTTCCAGAAGAAAGAAAAGAGCGATGATAAGAATAAGAGATGGAAGAATGAATGATAAAAAGGGCTCAAAGAAATGAATGAAAGATAACCC
>NC_068988.1:64321399-64322771 GCF_001194135.2 Octopus bimaculoides | reverse complement strand
ACATACTAGCAGAGATACCCGGCGTTGCCCGTGTTACATGCAAATGAAGGATGAGACTTTTCTCTTATATTTTCTGTAAGGAACTGGAATACATATTCGAATTTCATCAAAATTGCACATAAGGGTTCTTTCCCTCTTTATACACCCTAAAAAAATTTTAATCATGAGACATGTATCCCATACTATTAATCTTTATGCACATATTGCAAAATTTCAGTCTTCTGGAACCTGTAAAAAGGATTTTTGCTCCTGAAAAATGGAGCTCATAGAGCTCTAAAACGTGGGAATGAAGGCCCCTATTGGGGGTGTGTTAATGTCAACCAGAGACATATATATAAAACAATAATCTTTGGATTGAATTTATAAACATTTGATGCATCGCTACATGAATTTCGACAGAAGTCGTTTAACATTCATGCTGGTAAAAAGGTATACATTAATGTTATATCACCTGAATAAATGAATGCACGAAAATGATCATCCCGATGCCCACGGATACCACGGATTGCACTGTAATCATCCCAGGATTACGGGCCGTGTTCTTAAGAGACATGCGGTTTGTGGAAACGCACATAGCGAAGCATTAAATGTTTATTAATTTCATCCAAGGATTATTATTATTGTTATTTTTATATTTATCCTACATTATATCGGTTCAGCTCGATGCGACCCCGAAAAACTGGATCACCAGTCTGCATCATTAGACTGTAGCCAGCATAATAGAATAGGAGCTTTATTTGCATATTCATAACGTTTCCCATAAACACACACTCCTATAAGGCGGACACCCCACAAGATTAACTGTCTCCCCCCCAACACATACCCCTCCACTCAAATTGTAGCCCCACACATGCACAGACCCTTCCATTACACACTACACGCTAACATAATCCCTTCCCGCGACCTTATCCTTTACGGAAAGAAAACAGACCAACGAACACAGCTAAATATACCTACACCCTAGAAAAAATTATACATATGACACCGATACACATACCACACACCTCTTATCACATCCCCCATCCCCGCAAGAACACCACATTAATAATACACACTTTTCCCCATTTCAAGATAATTCTTGCCGGCTTCACAGCATACCCGACCAAAGAAAAGGGAAATAACTCCTAACCTAATCTCCTGGCACTTTTTCGTTTCACCACCTTTTTTACAGCAGCAGCTAACTGGTTGTGCTAATCAACCCCCGACAACAGAAAGCAGTCGCCGGATTCCCTTCCATATCGGCTAACTCTGATGAGCGTAAAGTTACATAATCGGACAGTTACTTAACACTCCATTGTATTCTTTACGCGAAACCGTAAGATCTGCCGTGATGGATATTTAATACTATACATCTCGGATATATATATATATA
>NC_068988.1:64317500-64321326 GCF_001194135.2 Octopus bimaculoides | reverse complement strand
TATATACACACTACTACTACTACTACTACTACTACTACTACTACTACTACTACTACTACTACTACTATATATTATATTTATCATATTTACATATATTCCCTTATGTGTTCCATACTGGAACATCAGTAACATCGCCTTTTCAACAGGCATTGCTATGTGGTTGGCTTTCGATGAATGAGGTAATTCGATATTGCTGCCCTCAATTGAGTTTCTTGCCGTGGTATAAGCTTATCTGGGATCTTGGACCGCAGAAGATTTTAAACCATCGAAACACTCTTAGAAGTTCAATTATTGCATAAAGATAATATCTTTTTAATGTAGGATCAGTGAATTGATTAGAGTTCAGTAATGAGTTCCACATTATATGAACAGATCGTAGCTATTACTGATAATCTACTCAACTGAAGGCAAACGATATGCAGAAAGACCAAAATCATTTCTTGATCTCTTGGTACAAATTTTAGCAGCCGCCTTATCTACTGTCTGGATAATATGGTTGCGAATGTATAACGAACACAAGTGACTGCCAGAAAGACCAACATTTCTTGTCTTGATTTAAATTCGAGCATTCGCTTTGCCTGTTGTCTGCGGCATGTTGTTGCGAATATAAAACGAACACAAGTGCCAGAAAGACCAACAACATTTCTTATCTTGATTTAAATTTGATATTCACTTTGCCTATTGTCTGCGGTATGCTGTTACGAATATAAAAACGAACAGAAGTGACTGACAGAAAGATCAAATCAACAATATTTCTTGTTGTCTTGGTCTAAATTCTAGAATCCACCTTGTCTATTGTCTGCCGTATGCTGTTGTGAATATAACCAGATTACTGTACTCAATTTATAGTATATTTTTTTTCGATCTCGGTTAAACGAAAAGTAAAATTGACCTCGACGTGATTTGAAAACAGAATATAGCTAAATATGGCAAAGCAGGCATTATTTCGTTCCTCTACCGATTCTTGCAGTTCGCTGTTTTAGTAACATACCTATGAGATAATATGTCGTTATACGTTAGAATTTCTAGGTTACATGATGTTTCTCATACCACAATTGCAATGTTTCCTGGTACTGTGCATATCCAGTGCACAGGTATGCTATTATCTTGTACCGTGGCCGTTTGTTATGTACTTCTTAGAGGTATGTACGTATATCAGACTTGCCCCTGTCACTTGATATACTGACGATGGTAATTCTTTGTATGTTCAACTCCTGATGTAGCAAGCTTTAGGGTAGCTGTCGTGACAGACAGTGTATCATGGATGCTTTAAACCTCTCAGAGCCATCAGCTCTCTAAAACCGTGACCTTGGTTATAAGTTTTTAGAGGGTCAATAGCAGTGTGACGGAAACTGCCTAGAATTGAAATGAATCCTGATTTCTATCTTTGTAGTTTACCGATATCATTCAGGTTATGATATCGACATGATATCAAATACGAAAGGAATGAAAGTGAAAGTAATCTTCCATTTCTTTTATCTACAGAAGGCGAGTTGAAAGATTCTTTAAAGAGCAGAATAGCATTCCTTGTCGAATTCATTCCTGCTTGGTTCGTTCAGAGTTCAAAATCTGCTGATGTCAGTTTTGCCCTCCAGCATTTTTGGACCGATAGATAAAATACCATCCAATACTGGTGTCAATTCTTTAAATTCTTTTCACTCACTCACTCACTCACTCACTGTTTGTCTCATCATTTTTCTTTTTGATGGCTAAATGCATTTCAAGTTTGATTTTGAATTACTGTTATTTCTAAATGCAAACGAACAGGAGTGTTATGTGTAACTAATTTTCAAAGTATTGTCGTTCAACCAACTCTACACTTGTCAATGTGCGGTCTACCGATTTTTCTTTTGTATTTTTTACTCTCTCTCTCTCTCTCTCTCTCTCTCTCTCTCTCTCTCTCTCCTTCTCTCTCTCCCTCTCTCATGATAGATCGTTGACCACTACAAACATTTTTTTCTCTCCGTGTTTCTCTCCTTGTTTCTTTTCGTGTCCCTTTCTGTGGAAGAGCGTAGGCTCGAAACGTTAAAGACTTTCTTAATTCCCCAGCGTTATACTAATACATCTATTTGTCTTCAACACCACCTGTCTTCGTCTGCTGTCTTTTTGTGAATTCTCCCTTTATATATATATATATATATATATATATATGTATGTATGTATGCTAAACATGTTGACGGGTACTTTCCTGTCCTGTCTCTTAAACGACAACTGTCACTAATATCATCACTAGCAATGAATCAGTACTGTTGACTATGATTTGTATGTATAAATACTGTCAGTAACTCCAATCATATCATTTACAAGAATATGAAGCGAAGGTCGGTAAGATTATGATTCGAAAGAAATTACGCGGAACTCATACGGAAACAAAACAAAACTTCAATAAAAAATAAAGATAAAAAAACAAAACTCGGTTGTTCTTTCAATATATATTTAAATGAAAACCTTTTTCTCTTCCTCTCTCCCCATCTTTGTATGTACTTTATTTATATATATATATATATTACTTAAATAAATTGGAGTAGCATGAAACGTGCGTACTGCAATCACCCTTGAAATCCGTGTTGCTTATTTTTTGATTTTGATCACCTATCCTTTTGGGATACGATATTCGGGTGCCTACGCATAAGTACCATATTCAACCTTGAATCTCTCTCTCTCTTTCTCTCTCTCTCTCTCTCTCTTTCTCTCTCTCTCTCTCTCTCTATATATATATATATATTTCTCACACATATACATACATACATACGCACACATGTATTTACATATACATGTGTACATTAAAAGATATATACCTGCACTCCTAATTCCTCTATACATAATAGATAGGCAGGCGGGCTATTAATACTTAAGAAGAGTAAGATTAAAGCATCAGTCGTATCTTTAGTTCTTAACACTTTGAAGTAATTCATCCAAGATTTAGTTTTTCACTGAAGAAATATGTCTCTTATGTAGAGATATGCGTAATGTACGCCAGGTATAACCTGGCATACACTACATCAATATCAAGCAGTATAAAGCGGATGATATGAGATTCTTCGATTTACGCTATTACACACACACACACACACATACTCACACACACACATACTCACACACTCACGCTCACAGAGACATCACAATGCATCCATTAAAACATGCATGCAACAATGCCATTTATTCCATCATCTCAAGTCCTTCTCATCACTTTCTATATATATTTGCAGCTGAAAGGATAAAGAAGAAACGATCAGCATCACTTAGTGAATATTATATGCTTTATTCATATTATTTTGGAATGTTCCTGCAAGTGATACGAACATTCTAAAGTGCTGAAATCTGTGTCTCACAGAGAAACGTCATATTTTTAACCCCCTACATCCGTAGTCTTAAACAAAAGGCCCGAACTTATTTCGGACTGTCAGCAGTGCTCTAAGTTTCTTTCCTTTAAACACACGCTCCTGCTGCGCAGCGGTGAATAAGAGTTGAGATCATAAACGACAGGGCCACATGATTGCACCAAGTACAATTTAAAACATTTAGCATCCATTAATATTGTCTTTTTAATCCACAGATAGATCGAGAGACTTTTTAAAAAAATATCCTCAGGCATCGCTTACGAAATCTTGATTATCTTAAAACAAGAGAGCCACCTACAGACACATATAAACGCACACAGATCAGCTTTGTCAAGCTTTTCTAATTCGTTGATGCAAATTTTCTACGGCAGATGACCATCCTGTTGCCAAGCGACATTTGTTTTGCGATGTGAACAAAAACAAAAAAGCGTACACGCACACACACACACACACACACACACACACACACACACACACACACACAT
>NC_068988.1:64316245-64317127 GCF_001194135.2 Octopus bimaculoides | reverse complement strand
CATACATATATATATATATATATTCTGGATATATGTGTGTGCACATATATAAATATACGTATATAGATAGATACACACACACACACACACACACACACACATAAAAACGTATGTATGTATGTATGTATGTATCTATCTATCTTTCTATATATATATGAATATATTTGAATATATATTTATATATATGTATGTATCCCTCTCTCTCTCTCTCTATATATATATATATGTATGCATCTACATGTATGAATGTGTATATATATATGTGTGTGTGTGTCTATGTACCTATAATCATATCTATATATAGAATGTATGTATCTATATATATACATACATAAATACATATATATATATATATAAATACATGCACATATACGTATATATAAATTCATACATATATATAAATACATACATGCATATATACACTCATATATATATACATACATATATACATATGTATAAATACATCAATATATATATACATACACATACGTGTGTGCGTGTGTCCGAGTGTGTGTACATATAAAAGAAGGTAGTGTTGCAACATGTCCGTCATATTAGCTTTATTAACCTGAAGAAAATACCAACGAAATAATACTGATGTATTTCTATATCTTCTTTATGTCAGCATCTCATCATATCTCCTTTGATATCATTTCCTTCATTCTTTTATATTTCTATTCCGTTCATTCCTTTAGTCCTTTAATTATCATACAATGTATTTCATTGCTATATTCAGTTTCTCTTTCACTCTCTGGTTATTCAATCTCCTTTTTTTTATCTTCTTATACTCTCCTGCATTCATGCATTTCCTCTTTCGTTTTTTTCTTTACATACACATTTATAAATACCGACTAACTTACGTGCATGAATGAATGAATATAT
>NC_068988.1:64314116-64315832 GCF_001194135.2 Octopus bimaculoides | reverse complement strand
ATATATATATATATATATATACTCCAACATATATATATACATACACGCCAACATATATATATGTATGTATACACCAAAACCAACGCTATTTCTACTAATAAATCTAAGAGGCCTGCTACAGAACCACACCAAATGCAAAATTGAGTACCTGAAGAATCTTTCTGCGTCTAATCACGCTATATGCATTGCGTTTGCAGAAACACATCTATCTGCAGACATAAACGATGCGAAGATACACATATCAATGTATGCTATCTTCCGTACAGACAGAAGGAAAAGAAGTCATGGTGGAGTTGCAATGTACAGCTGCGAAGATGACACACCATTGACCCTGTTATCAAACTCGAACTCACTGTGTGACACACTCATAGTACATCTAAAGCAACTTGATATCGTGATATGCGCACGATATCGCCCACCTGATGCCTCAAATCATGATGGAAAATTTGAGGAAAGCCTCAGCGCGATAAAGGAAGTACTAATGCAATTGGATCAACGTACTTACTATATTCCTGATGGGTGACTTCAACGTCCCCAACATGAGGTGGCCTGAGGGCAACATAACCCCAGGAATGATGCACAAAGGGCGAAATCAAGCAGAATCTCTACCTGATCATACGAAAATGCTATTCATGGAGCAGATCATACTCTCTCCACCCAGGCACAAAAATATCCTGGACCTCTGTTTCACAAACAATGTGGAAATTATCCACAACGTAAATGTATCACTGACAATATTCTCAGACCATAACATGATAGAGCTGACACTGTATGGCCCGGAATTAACTAAAGATAAACTCCGCACAGATAGCGCTCAAACCCTATCCAGCCTAAATTTCCATAAGTCTGACTGGAGGTCACTTGAAAAACATACTCCAGCAGTACCGGCTCAGAAGCCTCTCTATGCAAGACAGATATGAAACTTAATAAATTCATGTCAATTTTGGGAGCCATATGCATTAAATATGTCCCAGAGAAGGGAGTCAATACACACAAAAGCATCATTCCCCGAGACAGGAGATTATACATGCGGCGGAGAATAAAGATCTCGAATCGTTTACACAAAAACCTCAATGGTAGTGTGAAATTCCATCTGAGAGAGGTTGAAAATAAACTGGAAATCTCCCATGAAAAAGAAAGAGAAGAAAGAGAAACCTGGGCAGTCGAAAATATAAAAAGAAATCCTAATGCCTTCTATACGTTGGCCACTATTTGGTAAAAACGACTCACTAACTGCAGACACGAGGAAGAAAAGTGAAGCACTAAATAAATAATTCCGAAGTGTTTTCACCTCTCCACTGGAAAATATGCAAATAACCCCTAATATTTGGCCTCCTAAATTCCCCAGATCTCATTGGACTATTACATGTGGAGTGTTGTTGAGAGGGAGAGGTCAATGAATAGGCATATGACACCAAAGATTCTTTGAAAGCTATCATAGTAAGAGTAATGTCCAAAAATGAACCAGGACCACTTGATTCGAGCATGCAGATGATTTAGATCTCACACTGGAAAATGGCATTACGAAAAGAAGGTTTATTTTTATCCTCATATCATTTTTTAAAAAATAAAGTTATTAACTGTTATTATATATCAGTTTTTTTATAAACATAAATCTGTCCTCAAATATCTTACGCTCCCTGTATATATACATGTATGTATATATACATTCCTTTCTCTCTCTCTCTCTCTCTCTCTCTCTCTCTCTCTCTCTCT
>NC_068988.1:64306979-64313149 GCF_001194135.2 Octopus bimaculoides | reverse complement strand
TATATATATATATATATATATATATGTTTTGTTGTCCCTTTCTTGTATCACCTAACTGTCTGGATGTTTTGCGTTCTTGTCCCATTTTGTATTAACTTGCTTACGAACTACATGGTTCCGGGTTCAGTCCTCACTGCATGGCACCTTGGGCAAGTGTCCTCTACTATAGCCTTGTGAGTGGATTTGGTAGAAGGAAACTGAAAGAAGCCCGTCGTATATATATATATATATATATATATACGTATGTATGTGTATATGTTTGTGTGTCTGTGTTTGTTCCCCCAGTATCGCTTGACAACCGATGGTGGTGTGTTTACGTCCCCGTAACGTAGCGGTTCGGCAAAAGAGACCGATAGAATAAGTACTAGGCTTACAAAGAATAGGTCCTGGGGTCGATTTGCTCGACTAAAGGCGGTGTTCCAGCATGGCCACAATCAAATGATGTCCAAGACCCTTGTCACAGCCTCCTTCATCCTCTTCATCTTGGGGAACAACAAATAGTCTCATGGAGCAAGATCTGAAGTGTGGGGAGGATGAGGGACAGTTTTGATGATGCCAACCGCTGTTTGTTACCAGGATGGAACTGTGAACTAGTGCACTGTCCTGGTGCAGGTGTTCTGGCCTGTTGCAACGAAATCTCCCCCAGAACTCGATGAAAACCTCCCAAAGGTACTCTTTGTTGACCGTTTGAACCCAGGAGATGATGGAACCGAAACCACAATCTTACGATCATGATGCTGTCACCCTAACCACTAAAACACGCGCCTCCACTTGCGCCATTTTAAAGCCTAGCTAGGCTCATGGGCCCGTTTCCCGGTTTCAATGGCGTATGTGTCACCCAGCTGGACGCCAGTCCATCGGAGCGTTACTCATTTTTGCCAGCTGAGTGGACTGGAGCAACGTGAAATGAAGTGTTTTGCTCAAGAACAACGCGTCGCCCGGTCCAGGAATCGAAACCACAATCTTACGATCATGGTGCTGACATCCTAATCCCTAGGCCACGCGCCTCCACCATTAGATATATATACTAATAATATACTAAAATTACAATAATCTAGAACAGTTATAACTGCCTCTCCTAAAAAAAAAAGAATTCCCAAAATTTATGGAAGGTACTTTGTACATTTTTTTATCGTCGCTTTCGTTTGATTCACTGATAGGAAGTCGTTGGTATTTTATCTTCGATGCCTCGTAGCGAAATAACAATAGAATGGTCAGCTTAGATATTAGACGACATAGTGGCAGGAGGCAGGGGCTTTGTTTACTGAAGCCATGTCTAATTTAGGACAAGGATTAGGTAATAGCATTCAAGCAGTAGAACAGTCATCTTCATTGTTACCCAGATTAATAATAGCAAGGGTCTCATTTGTTTCAGATTTCAATCACATCTATATGGGAAATATTAACCTATAAGTAAGAAATATTTTAAGAACTATTAGTTCTTAAGAACTATTAATGACCTGAGGATGAAAAAAAAAAGCAACAAAAACAAAAAGAATAAAAAAGATAAAGAATGCCTTTAAAAAAATAAACTATTTTTTTCTCGATAAGAAATATCTAACTTCGTAAAAAATTGAGTTTAGTTTAATTTATTTATCTAGAATTATGCTGTACTGACGATTCTAAAAAAGGATGAAATAGCGCTATACGTGGCTACCAATGATTAGTAATTTACGAAATTTATAACGTACGACTTGATGTAAATTCCAACCTTTCAAATCTGTCTCAACTTAATCCAAAAGCGATTGTCTCCCTTTTTGTAGTTAATCACCCGAGGTACACTCCGTATATTGAGTTTCATGTCCACTAAATATTTGAATAATTCTCAGTTGAGTGAAAACGTTTTCCCCCAACTCCCTGTCTTACATATAAGAGACCTGATTTATTCGTAGTATTTAGTATGCAGAGCGTTCTCGTGAGGTATTTTCTCGCAGCCATATTGTTGAAATGGTTGCATAAAATTGACAATCATAGCAGGATAGTTATAGTGGCGGACGGACTGTTTGCTTTTTATGTTAGTCTCTCTGTAGGGGTGTCGACCTACTTTTTAGACTCAACATGAAATGGTGGTTACTTAATCGTTCAGTCAGAATATTTAAGTATTACTGAACAAGACCAGAACGTATTCAGAGACAACGGCATATATATATATATATATATATATATATGTATATATATATAAATATATATATATATATATATATATATATATATAAATGTATGTGTGTGTATGAATAGCGTGTGTGTATGTGTCTCTATTCTTAGACCACTTGTTCCTGTCCATCTGTTTGTGTATCATCTATCTATCTATCTATCTATCTATCTATCTATCTATCTATCTATCTATCTATCTATCTCTCAATGCATTCTACATGCATGAAGGCGTCTAAGTGTCTGTACGTGTTTCCCTCTTCTTTACTCTCTCTCTCTCTCTCTCTCTCTCTCTCTCTCTCTCTCTATTTAAATAGCCAATCTACATACAAGAGGACGTATAATAACGTATTTGTATGTATATGTGTATGTGTTTGGGAGAGTGTGGGAGTGTGTTGATTTCTCTATCTCCAGCCCTCTGTCTTTTAGCAAGCCAGTTCACATACTTGGTGGTGGCGGTGGGAGATGTATAAGTGGTAATCGACATACATGTACACACACACACCCACGCACGCACACACACACACACACATACATATGCTTGTATGTACATTATTACCTTTGCACGTATCCATTACAATGCCTTGTTAACGAGGTATGTAGTCAGAACTAGCGCCAAATGAATTATACAATATATATAAACCACACACACACACACACACATACACACACACACACACACACATACACACACACACACACACATTCGGATGGTCATATGTTCACATATACATGCACAAAATTATAGCCACATACATATTCATACATAAACATACACGTGCATAAATACATACGTACATAATCACACATACGCAGTCACTCACATTTTATGTATGCACAACATATACAGACGTGTGTGTGTGTGTGTGTATATATATATATATATATATATATATATATATATATATATATATATATATATACACACACACACACACATACATACACACATATATATATATGCAAACATATAAACATATGTATGCTCATAAACCCATGCACATATACACACACCTATACATATACACGCATACACTCACACAAACACACACATATATATATAAGCATACAAATATACATACATGCACATATACATACTTATACATATATTACATTTATATATATGTGCGTGTGTGCGCGTGTACATATATATATATATATATATATATATATATATATATACATTCAGATGTATAACTACATTCTAACATACATTCATATACTTATACATATATATATGTAAATACACACACACACAGAGGAAATTACAGCTAGAAGGCATTAATAGCGGTGTCAAAATATGTAAGACATTCCTGAAGTTGAACCTGTAATAATTTTATATACACACACACACAGACTTGTAAACATATCTATACATGGACATACCTATGTTTATACGTATTTAAATCCACAGATGTTGGTTTATCCATACTAGTACACATACACACATGAACATACATACTACTGTGGTGTTGATGTTGAAATTCCAATGAAGGAGCCTTGGATCTAGGTTAGAAACCGGTTCTTTCTTTATTGGCAAGAAATCTTGAAATAAATTGAACGATGACATACATACATACATACATACATACATCCATACATACATACATACCTGAGTAATCCGGTGATCTCTAAGTTTCAACGAATGTATGTATGTATGTGTGTGTGTATATACATACATACATATATATATATATATATATATATATATATATATATATACACACACACATATTTATATATATATATATACATGTATACAGCTATGTATGTATGTATGTGTGTATGTGTGTATATATATATATATATATATATATATATATATATATATATATATACACATACATTCTGACACCCGTACCTGCAGAAGTAGAAGTAGTCCTACTTTGTACCTGGGTAATCGAAAATATAGGTCCACCCCCGTACCCGGATACATGTCAGGGGTAGAGGTCAATTGTGGATTGAAAAGTACACCATCTAGGTCAATATTTCTGTTGCTTATTTTGGCAGTTAAAGAGTAGGTGTATATTTTATTGTATGTTTTGTTTCTGTCTGACTTGAGAGAGAGAGAGAGAGAGAGAGAGAGAGAGAGAGAGAGAGAGAGAGAGAGAGAGAGTTACATCATAGTAGTGTGTGTGTATGTGTCTATAAATATCTTTATGTAGTGTATATGTATGTTTATGGATGTGTGTGTGTGTGTGTGTGTTTAAGCATGTATATGTCTATATATGTATTTGTGTGAGAATACCTCAATGTGCACGAATTTGTGTGTTTATGTATGTGCATGTTATTGCATGGGAGTTCCTTTAAGTGTGCGTGTTTATGTATATATGAGTCTATGTACAAGTGTGTGTGTGTGTGTGTGTGTGTGTGTGTGTATGTGTGTGTTTGTGTTTGTGTATGTGTGTGTAATTTCTCTCCAGCAGATTTACTTTTTTCTGCCCATTAGCAAAATCAGACGAGGAAAACGGATTTAATATACGCAGACGGTCAGGCACACACTAACATAAACACACACATATATATACACTTATATACTAGAGAGACACGAACAAACCTAAGTAGTGCAGTTTTAGTTCATCGAAACGAAATATTCACCCGGTGAGAGTACATGTCGATTGAACAGATAGTCGGAGCTACGGCTTAAACAAACGGGTAGAAGGGACATCAAATATACGCACGAAGAAGATATGAAATATTTACCACAAGTTAATTTAGGGGACACTGAGAGGGTTCGGTGAATATGTTATCTCTTCAGCTGCTGTTGAACTAGACTGGCCCTATAAATGATGTAGAACTTTGTGTCTACTCAAAATACAGATATTTAACTTGATTGAATATATTTTAGTAATATACAAGCGGAGTATTTAGTCAATTAACACTTGTCTTTCCACCTGATCGTGCCGGTATGAAAATGTATGTATGTATGTGATTGTTTAGTTTTATTTCAAGATTTCTTGCCAAAAGAGAAAGAGCTGGTTTCTAACCTATATCTAAGGCTCCTTTATTGGAATTTCAACATCAACAACAAGGTATTTTTGTATGTATGTAAGTATATGTGCAGATTCGTATGTTTTGCTTTATGTCTCTTTTACTCTTTTTTTTTTTACTTGTTTCAGTCATTTGACTGCGGCCATGCTGGAGCACCACTTTAGTCGAGCAAATCGACCCCGGGACTTATTCTTTGTAAGCTTAGTACTTTTTCAATCGGTCTCTTTTGCCGAACCGCTAAGTGACAGGGACATAAATACACCAGCACCGATTGTCAAGCAATGCTAGGGGGACAGACACACAAACACACACACACACACACACACACACACACACATATATATATATACATATATACGACGGGCTTCTTTCAGTTTCCGTCTACCAAATCTACTCACAAGGCTTTGGTCGGCTCGAGGCTATAGTAGAAGGCACTTGCCCAAGATGCCACGCAGTGGGACTGAATCCGAACCATGTGGTTGGTAAGCAAGCTACTTACCATACAGCCACTCCTGCGCCTATATTATCATGCATATAGTTGCATGCACATATATATATTTAAATGATAAACTTCTGGAAAGTTTTACTATGTATGTATGTATGTATGTATGGATTGATGTATTTATGTATTTATGGATGGGTGGATGGATCGGCCCCATATGTATCAATAGCGTTTTGAGTGCTTCTCATTCTTTCTCTAAATGTTTCTTATTCATAAATGTAAACACATCTCACGCTAGTATAAGATCGCGCCAGCGTGTCCATGTGAATACAACATACATGACCTCTTGGAATTTCATTCCAGGTGACCAGTTGGTTTGCTATTTAATTCATTAAACAAATCAATTGTTTGATTAAATCTTGAGAGATTTCTCAATCAGTCAGTTATATTTGTCAAAGTCCTTTCGTTCTCCGTTCGCCACCTCTTCAATGATATGCTCTCTCTCCACTTCAGGTTAGCTTTAGACCTGCTTCTCTCACGAATTAATTTTCGCTTTATTTTGTCGCTAATTAAAAAAAAAAAAGTG
>NC_068988.1:64304775-64306969 GCF_001194135.2 Octopus bimaculoides | reverse complement strand
AGATTTGGATAAACGAAATCAAAGTTCCCATGACATACATATTTCACTCTTTGGGTCACTCCAACGCGATGAACTCATAACTAAATGTTTTGAATTAGATACAATTTTCCAAATTTGAAACTTAATGAGGATGTTCATAAACCAAAATACACATTAATGATTGTAACTTTAATATTTTTATTAACTACAAAATAAATAAGCAATAAAGTAAACACGAATCTTCAATGGCATTTTAATTATTATTGCTGCAAAGCTAAGGCGGTATGCTGGCAGAATTGTTAGAGTGTCGGTAAAACGTGCTTTGCGGTATTTCTTCCGATTTAACTACGTTTTGAATTTAATTCCACTAAAATCGATTTTTGTTTTACAGCCTTGGAGGGTCGATAAAATAAAATATCAATCAAATATTGGGGTTTATCTAATCGACTTGTCCTCTCTTCTGGAAACTATTCGCCTGTGCAAAAGAACTAAGAAGAATTGTTATTGCTACGAGGTAAATGATCGAGAGATAGATTTTCTCCTCTTTACTAAAATAGAACGGGTGGACCAACCGTAAGGGAAGAAATCCGAATAACTATTCATCGTAGGTTCACTAAAGGGCAACGGAGGTCACCCCCATGATGACAATGGTCAGAAGAATGCAATATACCAAGTATACGTAAACACAGACACATACTCTCACATACACACTATACAGTTGTTGGCACTCCGTCGCTTACGACGTCGAGGGTTCCAGTTGATCCGATCAACGGAACAGCCTGCTCGTGAAATTAACGTGCAAGTGGCTGAGCACTCCACAGACACGTGTACCCTTAACATAGTTCTCGGGGATATTCAGCGTGACACAGTGTGACAAGGCTGACCCTTTGAATTGCAGGCACAACAGAAACAGGAAGTAAGAGTGAGAGAAAGTTGTGGTGGAAGAGCACAGCAGGGTTCGCCACCATCATCTGCCGGAGCCTCGTGGAGCTTTGGGTGTTTTCGCTAAATAAACACTCACAACGCCCAGTCTGGGAATCGAAACCGCTTTCCTATGACCACTGGGCCATTGCGCCTCCACTCACACACACACTATATAATGCAGTACATAACGAATTAAGGCCGCAGTCTAGAACAACTTGAACAGATAATTATTGATTAAACACCTGAATGTTTGTGAAGGTGCGTGACCTACTGGTTAGGGTGTTGTATTTACGATCACTAAATCGTAGTTTCAATTCCCAGACGGAAGTGCGATGTCTTATTGAAGAAAACACTTCATTTTACGTTGCCCCATTTCACTCAGCTTAAATATCTAACCATGCAGTAGTCTTGCACCACCCGCTCAGGGAGAATGTTGTGATCTCAATTACTCATACCCCATGAAAAACCGGGTAAGCGGCCTTAACAGTCCTGGGACTCGAGACAGTAACGTCTATGTCCATCTGAATGCATGTAACTAATTACGTTCTAGGCTGCAGCCTCTTAAAATTTTGCATACAGCTCACCGGCCCCCAGTTACTAATTTTGCGATTCCCCAACTGGGGATTCCGCAAATTACAGGGCGGGTACTTCTAATTCAGAAGCTAGTTCTCAGTGAACTGAACTTGGTCACCGATATGTCTAATTAGAAGAAATCAAGCAGAAAATACATTTGATATTTCACTATTTTTTTGTGTGTGCAAATTAATTAAATTGTTAATTATTTTAACACGACAAAAGCAACAACAAGAACTCTAGTTGTTATTACCAGGTTAGCTCTGTTCAGCAGACCTTTGATCAAAGACAGCATTCCAACTATGACCGTTACATCCTTTTATTTTATTTTATTCTTTTTCATAAAGAGGGGCAGGCACGGCCAGTTGGTTACCAAACTCACTTTGCAATCACATGCTTTCATGTTCGCATTTAGCATGCATCTTCAATTTAGATCCGGTCCGACTAGTGCCATGTGGGATTTTTAGCAAACGGATTATATATATATATATATATATATTCTTTTTTTTTTACTTGTTTCAGTCATTTGACTGCGGCCATGCTGGAACATCACCTTTAGTCGAGCAAATCGACCCCAGGACTTATTCTTTGTAAGCCTAGTACTTATTCTATCGGTTCCCTTTTTACCGAACCCCTAAGTTACGGGGACGTGAACACACCAACATCGGTTGTCAAGTGATGGTGGGGGTACAAACACAGACACACAAATACACACACA
>NC_068988.1:64301628-64304668 GCF_001194135.2 Octopus bimaculoides | reverse complement strand
TATATATATATATATATATATATATATACAACGGGCTTCTTTCAGTTTCCGTCTACCAAATCCACTCAGAAAGATTTGGTCGGCCGGAGGCTATAGTAGAAAACACTTGGCCAAGGTACCACGCAGCGGGACTGAACTCTGAACCATGTGATTGGGAAGAAAGCTTCTCACCATACAGCCACTCATGCACCTATATATCTATGTATATGTGTGTGTTCTCGTGCTTGTGTTTGTCATCCCACCACAAAGCCTGACAACTGGTGTTAGTTTGTTTACGTCCCCGTAATTTAGTGGTTCGGTAAAAGAGACCGACCGAACAAGTACCTCACTTAAAAAAAAAAAGTAACAACTACAAAAAAGCAACACTAGCTCTGGGTCGATTCGTTCGACTAAAACTCTTCAAGATGGTGCCCCAGCAAGGCCGCAGTCCAATGACTAACAGAAATAAAAAAGTTAAAGATAAATGATAACCTCTCTATGTGAACGCACGTGGTCTAACGGTTAGAGTGTTCGGCTCTTAATCATAAAGTCGTTGGTTCAATTCCTTTACAGGATAGCGTAGTTACTTTATTTTATGTTGCTCCAATTTACGCAGCTGACAATGACTACGAACTGGGTGTCGATGCATCTTCTCCACCCATCTACAATTATCAGATCTTCAATGTTCTGGTGGGGGAAGTCTACGCCTGCCCACGACCACATAGATGCCTAAAAGAATTAGCGAAAGCATGGTACACGTTACCAAGTCATACTCGCTCACGGGTATCAGTTGGCTGCAGTGTAGCTACGACTGTATTATACGATTGAATCCCTTTCTAAAAGATGATAAAATATTATGAGCTGAGGTGATTTGGTTGCTAAGTCTAACAAGTCGGTGGTTGATGTAGGACAGAATTAGACAGGCTTTTTAACACCAAAGGCGGAGCTGTAAGCGCACAAGCACTTGTGTGGAGGGAGGTGCATCTACACTGAGATAGATGATGCTACCTACTTAATCAGTATGCATGCGGCCAGACTAAGCGACTTCAATTAAAATATTCGAGAACATTAATTAACCAGACACTAATTATAATATTTTAAATACCCTGTGGAGTGTTGAAAATAAGTTATATTAAATTACTTGTTTTGGATTTTAGGCTTAAACCGTTCTTAAAAAAACAGAAAAAAAAAATCCCATTCAGACGAGGATTTTAGAGAATTTCGTCAACGAATTATTTCAAACTGGAATACAGCTGAAATTTCACACGCAGGCGCACGTCTCCTCATCCCTCGTTTATAGGGTACCTCTTAATAGGGTCGTTTCAACAGCATCATTACTCCCCGATCCCCGCGCTCCACAAAACTGATACACAGGGGTCCTTACATGCACAACTACTGAACATATTGTGGTCCTAGACCCGTGGAAACCTAGCGTAACTGCCCAGTGTGCCCATGGTTTTACGCAACACTGTCTCCTTAGCTCGAAATTTAGTATTAAATTCTTTCATTTTCATACAACGTTGCAACATTTCGGTGACTAGATTTTACATTAAATCCTGCAGAAATCGACTTTGCCTTTCATCCTCATGTGGGGTCGGTCCTACCAGCCATATACTGGCTATATAATTGCTAAATAAATCTGTGATCTGCTAGTCCTTTAATCCCACGCTGATTACCAGTTCTTGTCCTTCGAGGCAAAGAACTCCTCCCCAGAATCCCCTTCCACCTCCTCTCGGATGATGAAGCGTCACGAGCGCAGGAAGTGAGCCATGGATCCTGGTTGATGAAGTCTCACGAGCGCAGGAAGTGAACCATGGATCTTGGTTGATGAAGCGTCACGAGCGCAGGAAGTGAACCATGGATCGGAACAAGTAAACTAAAGAAGCTACCAATAATATTCTTTTCTACTCTCGGCACAAGACCCGAAATTTTTGATTAGATCGATCCTTGTACGCAACTGGTACTTAATTTATCGACCTCCGAAAGGATGAAGGACAAAGTCAACCTCGGCGGAATTTGAACTCAGAACGTATAGACAAACGAAATACGGCTCAGCATTTCGCCCGGCTTGTTAACGTTTCTGCCAGCTCTCTGCCTTAAAGAATCTTTTCAACTCTAGGCATAAGGTCCGAAACTTTTGGGGAGGGGGTCAGTCGATTAGATCGAGCCAGTACGCAACTGGTACTTAATCTATCGACCCCGAAAGGATGAAAGGCAAAGTTGATCTTGGCAGAATTTGAACTCAGAACGTAAAGACAGACGAAATACTGCTAGGCATTTCGCCTTGCGAGGTAACTGACTAAAACTTTTGACTCAACACAATGACAAGATACATTATTGTCTTTAAACGAAAAAGTTACTTTCGAGCGTTGAGTTCGTTGCACATAGAAAAATAAGACGGGTTGGTCACGATGGGAAGCCTTCAATTACAAGTCCGCTTGGATAAAGGTAACTTGGAGTCCAACACAACAGCAACACAACCAGTAAACATCTTGAACGCCACCACCACCATCACCTCCATCGCAAGCACCACGACCACCATCACCGCCATCATCACCCTCAAAAACGAAACCAAGAATGATAACATGATCACCGTCACCACCGCCAAATCTACCACTACCATCACATCCCCTCCATCGCCATCCATTCCAACAACCCCACCACCGTTGTAATAACCTCCTTCACGAATATCAACTCAAGAACCAGCCTCGCCAGTAGCGTTACTTTCCGCCTCAGACCACTACCACCACAGCCACCACCAGCACCACCACAACTGCCACCGCCAACTCCCCAACCTCCGCTGCCACCATGCCCACCAACATTATTAACCCTTTCATGACTATCCCTAATAAATGCAATATATTTGTTTAGACCCTCATTTCACACAACATCAATTTTATATTATTTTAACGTTCAAATTTCTGAAACAACAGCCTCCTCTCCTTCTCATACGCTCTTTCTATCTCACCCCATCTCTGTCTTTACACACACACACAAACACACAATATATATATATATATATACATACGAATATATATATATATATATATATATATATATA
>NC_068988.1:64296669-64301327 GCF_001194135.2 Octopus bimaculoides | reverse complement strand
TATATATATATATATATATATATCTTGCATTACACTATATTTCTCTCTCGTTCCCGGCCATTTTATATTTTCATAATTTCTTTCATAATTTTGTAAACTTCGGTTTTGCTATTATTTGTAATTAGGTATTAGCTTACACATGGCAATTATCATCATCATCATTATTATTATTATTATGGTCCTGATGATGATGATGCTCATTATCATCATCATCATTGTTATTAATGTTATTGTTGTTATAATGATTCTTATTTTTTCATTGTTGATATTTGTATTGTCGTTATACTATCTTTCCATATCAGATATTGTTTCATAATGTATGAAACGCAATCACTATTGCATAGAGTCCACAACATCACCTTTGCACACTCATCTCTACAACCATCACCCTCACCGCTGAGATCACCACCACTACAAAAACAAAAAAATCACCTCCTCCTCCCTACTACTACTACTACTGCCTATAATTCACCTATGCCAGTCACCACCGTCCATAAAAAAGAACAACATTAACGAGACTAAACTAAGAACGCAATCTCGAAGTAGAATATCAGCAACACACAACATGCACGCGCGCGCACACAAACACACTCCAACATGGAGACGGATTGTAGACATTATTAAGCAACCCGCCAAAAATTGTGAGAATTTTCGCATGAAACCATTGGTAGGCTTTTTATCCCCAAATAGAAAGTGTATATCTATCTATCTATCTATCTATCTATCTATCTATCTATCTATCTATCTGTCTATAACAATTTACTGTTAATTAAACTAAGGGTGCGATGCGTTCTGTTAATAAGTTAAAAAACGTATAGTAAATGCATAAACGAATGGAAAACAGACACAGAATCGCAAGTTGAAAGACATAGTGAATGCACAGACCAATGGAAAACAGACACAGAAGGTCTCCAACTCCTCATCAGTTATCGGTCAGAGAGTCAAATGCAATTTCGCGCCTTTAACGATAATATTAATTCCCTTCAGGTGGCAACTGGCAAGAGCTGAAAGAAAATTGGACCAAAACATACAAACAATCTCACTTGGTCACACTCGCCTGTAACAATACAGTTTACTCTCAGAAACACCTCAACTAGAGGAAGTTCCAATGCACTCTAAACCTGATTTTCAACTCAGAAAATCTAACAAAATAAGTTTTAAAACATCTCAGCGGAACCTCCTTTATATCCTAAACAATCCCAACAACATACACGTTGAGATATTAATTTCTGCTCCTTACACCTACCCACCACAAACACTAGTTAAACAATTCACCCACCACTTTCTCGCACCATATGCCGCTAATTATCTATCACAACGCACATCCAACAGATTACATTTAGAAAGCTCGCAAAAGCGCAATGAAACGAGATCCATCACAAATCAAAGATTTTTAAAATTCCGAAACGCCACTATTTTTGGTTTCAATTTGTCTGTTACTAAAGCAGCCATGATTAATAACAGCGGTGCCCAATCTTCTTACACTGCGGATAGGTTTCATGCATAACAATTATTCCATGAAGGGTTAGGGAGGGGGTTAATTGCATTGCAAAACACAATAAAGTGCTTAATTGTATAATTTAATTATGACGTATATAATATAGGCGCAGGCGTGGCTATGTGGTAAGAAGCTTGCTTCCTAACCACATGGTTCCGGGTTCAGTTTTGTACTATAGCTTCGGAACGAAACAAAGCATTGAGTGGATTTCGTAGACGGGAACTGAAAGAAGCCCGTCGTATATATATATATATATATATGTATATATGTGTGTGTGTGTGGGTGCGTGCGTTTGTCCATGTTTGTCCTCCGCCACCGCTTGACAGCCGGTGTTGATGTGTTTACGTCCCCGTCATTTAGTGCTTCAGCCAAAGGGACCAATAGAATAACTATCATTTTAAAAAGAAAAAAAAAAGAAGTACTCGAATAATTTGTTCGACTAAAGTTCTTGAAGACAGAGCCTCAGCATGGCCGCAGCCCAATGACTGAAACAAGTCGAATATAAAAGATAGCAAGCAAAAACATCTTATGGTCTGCGGTCATCAATAAAATAGAAATAAAATTTTAAAATTTTATCCTCTCTGTGCGGTATCAAATGATCTGCGATATGGTACCAAATGTTCTGTGAACCAGTGTTTGGTGACCCTTGCCATATAGGGGACGCCTGCTATATATAGCTATATAGCTGCTTCTCCACCCCATCTACTTTTTGCTTCGTGCACTGTAAAAGGTTCTTGTTGTAAATACATGATCAACCAATGCGATTATATAGCAATATATGTTTCATGTAACACAACACTCTGCATCGCGAACGTAAGAGAATTCATGGCTATATTGCAATTTTAATATTACATTGTTGTCTGATGTGTGTTCTGCGCCTTGTAGATTTGTCATTTCCGGTTGATAAAAAGGTTTTCATCTCTGCTGTTTTTCTAATATAATCTGCTAGTTCATGTTTGAATGCTGCGTTTCTTAGATTTTCATGATGTATTCATCGATTCTGTATCTTGAGTGGCTTTGGTTCATGTAATATAATCTGTGGGATTTGTGTTTTTACTGGGTGAATGTAAAAGTATTCCTGAACCATAAATTAAGATGAACGAAAAGTATTACATTATTTACATTTGACGGATATTTGTCCTCATCTTGTTTGTTGTTAACACAACGTTTCGGCTGATATACCCTCCAGCCTTCATCAGGTTTCTTGGGGAAAATTTCGAACCTGGTATTACGATAAACACTTAACAAGAAAACGAGGGAGCTCCTACGTAGCCGCGCTCTCGGCTGGACGTAACCGTCAAATCTCTCTCGAACTGCATTCTGCGTTACAAAAGAAAATTATGGTTCTGGATGTCATACATATCAGAAAAAAAGATGGAATGGTCACGGCTGGTATGCTTTTATATTAAGTCTTCTCGATGAGGCTTGAGCTGGGATTGACAAAAGCAACACAAACTGCTACTACTGTATATAGTCAACAGAATAATTATAAACATTCATTATGTGTACCAGAAGGCAACATCACCAATCCTATATTCCTATATCTCCCTAGATCACAACAAGACCTAGAGATCCAAGCAAATACAGCCATCCATCACATGTACATAACAAAGAGAATACATGATGGCTTCAACAACCAATCAAACCCTTACACGTAACATTCTAATTACATCGACATCAACAAAGCATTCAGAGCCATTCCTGATTATCTATTTCATACATGAAATAATCAACATCGCCCTAAGAAACAACACAAAACGCTGCTGTCAAACAATCCGTCTGTTGTCAGGTAGCAAAGCCCACATAGTGTTGAAGGACAACGTGTCTGGAACATGCAATTTCCTGAAGGAATATACCGGTCTTTTCAACCTACATCTATGCCACTTTCCCGCACCTCCACAAAACACGGCTTCTTACAAACACAGCCTCATGCACACATACAGAACATCATACACAAATGACATTATACTAACAACCTCTCATTGTTCCTTAGACACTGCTTCACAACAATTCCAACCCTATTTAAATCACTTGGAAATTCTATAGCAACAGACAGAAAATAGCGCCGAGCAAATTTACTGTCCCCTTTTTTACTAGCTATACCATAAACCATCATATAAAACCATTATATTCAATAATATAAAACATACACACACAAACACAAATAAACATACTAAGAGTCATCTACAATTCTACAATATTTACAACTGATATAGAATGATGTAAGAGGTGTTTTGGCACAGCAGTTTTGGCACAGCAGTTTTGGCGCCGCCTATTCGACGTCATTGATTCAATGCTAACTTATTTGACACTTTGACACTATGTGTTCAAATTCTGCCGAGATCGACTTTGCTCTCCATCCTTTCGGGATCGATAAATAAAGTACCAGTTGAACACCAGGGTCGATGTAATCGACTTGCCCATGGACTTGTGCCAAAATTTAAAGCCAATGTAAGGTAATCTATTATAGTAAAATAATCTATTATAAAAAGGATAATCGGAAAAGTCGACCTCGGCGGACTTTGAACTGTGAACGTACAGAAGGACAAAAAACTGTTAAGCATTTTGTCCGGTGTGAAAACAATTCTGCCAGCTCAGCGTCTTATATAACATAATATTGTGTACCTATAACTATAAGCGTCGACGTTTGACTATCTGTCTTGGTACGTCATCATTTCTCAGCCGATCGCTTCCACATTTTGCGCACAATTCCAAAAGAATTCCAGAATCATACACAAAGAAAGAAGACATTCCGAGATCAAAACCCCACTGAAATAAAACGGGGGAAAATACAAAGAAAGGAATGTTGAAACACTGCTTGTGTTGCTGTGAAGTAGAGAAACGTCATCAATTTAGGATGTCAGTTTAATGGTGTCTTTTCTTCCTTACTGTCCTCTTTTTTTTTCTTTTACTTGTTTCAGTCATTTGACTACGGCCATGCTGGAGCACCGCCTTTAGTCGAGCAAATCGACCCCGGGACTTATTCTTTGTAAGCGTAGTACTTATTCTATCGGTCTATTTTGCCGAACCGCTAAGTTACTGGGACGTAAAAGCACCACCATCGGTTGTCAAGCGATGTTGGGAGGGGGGGACGAACACAAACACACAAACACAAACACACACAAACACACACACACACACACACACACACACACACACA
>NC_068988.1:64295668-64296478 GCF_001194135.2 Octopus bimaculoides | reverse complement strand
GTGTAAACAACAAATGGATGTATTAGTTTAACGCTCGGGAATAGAGAAAGTCTTTGACGTTTCGAGCCTACGCTTTTCAACTGAAAGGAACACAGAAAGAAACAAGGAGAGAAACAAGGAGAAAAAAAATATAAATGTAGTGGTCAGCGATCTATCATACGTAACATATGGTATAATTATAAACAGGGCAAATTCTAGCCATTTCTCCGCAGACTGAAAGGGTGATGAACAGCCTTAATCGATTTTCGAATCTTATTGTGTTCTCATCAGACAGTCTCCTCTTTAATATTTCTGTTAATTAGGCTCCCCCTTTCACGTTATGTCTCACACTAATAATTTCTGTCTCTCTTATTCATATACACAGACGCAAGATCATTCTCTCACCCATCTTTCTTAGGTAACAATGTATAGACAATATCAAATTGGAGCCCTGTAATTATTCGTTTTAAATCTTGGCACATGGCCAGCAATTTTGGAGGAGGGTATAAGTCGATTACATCGACCCCAATACTCTACTGGTACTTATTTTATAAACCCCGAAAGTGATGGAAGGCAAAGTCAACCTCGACGGAGTTTGAACTCGAAATGTAAGGACGGACGAAACGCTGCTAAGAATTTTGTCCGGCGTGCTAACAATTCTGTAGATCGCCGGCCTGAAGAACTGTATTTAAAATATCGTATCTTCGGAAAGTTAGTATGCAGTTTCGAATACTGTTGAAGGTAGAAGTTAATTCATTCTTTTTTGTTTTCATGTTGAAATTTGTCTGTGTTATTTACAAAATATTCAGGTAGCACGTTTTATGAACTAGC
>NC_068988.1:64293888-64295658 GCF_001194135.2 Octopus bimaculoides | reverse complement strand
CACACATGTATGAAAAAAGATTTTCTTAAATTAAAAATTAATGATTATATAAAATAAAACTCTTAAACATGCATGCATTTATGAATATGTGTATGCATGTATACAATGTGTATCTGCATACATACACACTCATAAATTTATGCATACGAAACAAACAAAAAAACTACGTGAAACGGTTGCTGTATGTGAGTCAATTCAGTTAGTTTAACCCACATATACATACATACGCACGCACTACCTACGTATCCGGCACCCGGGCAACGCCGAGTGCCTCAGCTCGTTATATTAATAAATAGTTTATGCAATAATGTATCGGTTTAGAGAGAGAGAAAAAAAATAATCATTTTCTTTAGCGTGGGCCGAGGGAGGATATGGGTGAGTTATTTAAATTTGTCTGTCTGTTCTGTCTCAAGCGACCATTGCGAAATATATTACTGACCCCGCCCCTTCACTTCCTTCCCACACACATATACGCATTAATACCAAACAACACGCCGAAGAAAAAAACATACACAGAAGCCAAATAGCGAACTAATAAAAGTCATCGTCGATAACAGACGTGGTAGGTAAGGGGTTTATAAATGTGTTCCAGGCCTCGCTCTCTCTCTCCCGCTCTCTCTCTTCCGCCACACGCACCTTAAACTAAAACTGATACTAAATAATTAAACTATTATTAGTTCAATAACAGCTCTCTTTGTTGATAAACTCCTCTTTAAATATCGCGTTTATTTTTTTATTATTTCCCCCCCTCTATATATTATCTTTATGTTATTCCTATTTATGTTTTTCGAAAATTTTATTTCGTAGAGTTGTTATAATTTTTCCTTTGATCTTTATCAGTTTTTAATTTAATTTAATTTAATTTCTCGTTATTTTATTTTATATAATATATTATATTATTTTATTTTCAAAAGAGATAGAGAAACAGAAAGAGGTGTGTTTGTGTGTGAGTGTGTGCGTGTGTATGTGTGTGTGTGTATGGAGGACGGGAAGGGAGAAAATAGATAATTTATCTTTTTTCCGCATCTTTTCTTGCGTCATATGCTGTAGGGTAAATTAGGTAGTTAAGTCCCACTGAGTCCAATCAACGATCGGTTTTCGATTCCCAGCTTCATGCATCATTTTCTTAAAATTCCACACATCGCTTAGTGAGTTCTGAGTGGAGTTACAGATGACCGAATGGATAAGAATAATAGATAAGAAGCTAAAAAAGAAAAAAAAAACGACAGAAAAACAACAATAAAAAGACAAAAACGCCCCACGAAAACGTCGGTTGCGGTACTATAACCAATATATTAAAGTATCTATGACCTAGTTGTTTTATACGGAGCAGCTCAGTCTATTAAGCTGTAAGTGGTTACTAATAACTTAAATATTGCTACTAACAACCTCGAAGATGTTTGTGTCTTATTAGGTCCTATCGTTGAAACGTTACTACAGATCTAGCTCTTCGAAACGCCGGTGTTAAAACGGGGGTAGCTGATGAAGGAAAATGTTCTCTATGTGGCTTGTGTGTTTTCTGTACTCTGATTATCATCATTTTCTTGTCTACGTTTTGTTTGTAATGTCCTGTACCCAGATATGCACCTATACATACAGGTGGATGTCGGTATGCACATACCTGTACGTATATATGCATATACTCATTTGCTATTTGCTTATATATATATTTTGGGACTGCCATGTTGGCTTGGCGATAACTATTAATTTCCAGTACCGCTGCCGTAGTCTCCTTTAGAGAGACTTAGAAATATTAATAACTCTCTCTCT
>NC_068988.1:64291822-64293828 GCF_001194135.2 Octopus bimaculoides | reverse complement strand
TATATATATATATATATATATATATATTTATATTTATTGGGTGTGTGGTTAGAAGCTTACTTCCCAATCACATGGTTCCGGGTTCAGTCGCACTGCCCGGCACCTTGGGCAAGTATCTTCTACTATAGTCTGGGGCCGACCAAAGCCTTGAGAATGGATTTGGTAGACGAAAATGAAAGAAGCCCGTTGTATATATATATATATATATATATATATATAAAGAGAGAGAGAGAGACAAACATGCACGCACACAGAAATATATGTACTTTATTAAATTTCGGCTGAAATTTGGCCCAGGCTATGACTAATTCAATAACACCATCTGGAAAAGACATTTAATAATGTTTCGAATTATAGTCATTATTTGGGCCTTATATCCTATTCAAGTAAAGTATGATTGTTTGCAGAGATATATTCGGGTGTACGTGGTAAATCTGGAATTTGTTGGAGAAGTATTCAACCAGTGATCGTTTGAATGTAAATACCTGTTTCTTCTCGTATGTGTCTTAGAAAGATGTTAAGGCAAGCTGTGCCAGTCGAGGTAAAATAGTTCTGTATTAGTGTTGTATGGAATGTGAGCATGATTTTTGTAGATGACGGATGGCAGAGGAACTAAGCCTTGGGTGAAATTTAAAGGTGAAGCCAACATCATTTGGGCAATGCAGTTCGAATATTTTCGACATCATACAAATGGGGAGTATAAATGATGAGCTTCTCCAGCCGATTACTATGATCAAGACCTTTCATACTCTTTTACTTTTTTACTTGTTTCAGTCATTTGACTGCGGCCATGCTGGAGCACCACCTTTAGTCGATCAAATCGACCCTGAGACTTATTCTTTGTAAGCGTAGTACTTATTCTATCGGTCTCTTTTGCCGAACCGCTAAGTGACAGGGACATAAACACACCAGCATCGGTTGTCAAGCGATGTTAGGAGGGGACAAACACAGACACACAAATACACACACAAAAACACACACACACACATATATATATCTATATATATATACATATACATAGATACGACGGGCTTCTTTCAGTTTCTGTCTACCAAATCCACTCACAATGCTTTGGTCGGCCCGAGGCTATAGTAGAAGACACTTGCCCAAGGTGCCACGCAGTGGGAATGAACCCGGAACCATGTGGTTGGTAAGCAAGCTATTTACCACACAGCCACTCCTGCGCCTATACTGTCTACTTTTTTTTTGTGATTGATCATCAATGGGAAGTTTCAATTTTTATAATATTTTACTGCGTGTAAAAAGATGACAGTCGAACCAGTGACCAACGAGGAAGAACTTCATGTACCACGACAGAAACTGACGAACGACTGACTCCTTCATCTCTAAGACAGAAATTGTAAAAAACTTCTTCTCTCTCTTTTTTTTTTCTTATTTTCTAAAAAACTCAATTTGACTTAAATTTCAATCATGTATATATGTTATGATCTTCATCGAACATTTAAACTATTTAGTATTCAGATTACTTTATCAAATGTGATTCTTCTTTATTCACATTGTTTTAAATTAATCACGCCTTATCTTGTAGCTTTGCGATTTTGATGACGTGATTCTATATTTTTCAGAATGACATTGTAAGATAGGTGTGAGAGACCAGATCCGGCCAGAATATTTGGGACTGATGCAGCCGGTTTAAATGATGAAGGGTTAAACTTATATTACTGCCTATCTCTGTGCAGCTCATTGATATTTCTATGAATATTTGAACATCTGATCGTTTAAATACGTTTTTTCGAATTTTCCCTTGTTAATTTAAACTCTCCTAAACCACTTATTTATTTATTTATTTATTTATCTATTTATTTTTTACCATCTACAACCAAAACATTGTCGAAACTGGTTTGGTATTTGAATAAATCTATTACAAGATTTAAAACGACTAAACCTTTAGATATTCAGGAGCATTTTCAAACCCTGAAACAAATTCTTTTATATTCCTTCCTGCATGGGAATACACTTGCTCTCTCCATATATATATATATATA
>NC_068988.1:64289550-64290560 GCF_001194135.2 Octopus bimaculoides | reverse complement strand
ATATATATATATATATATATATATACATACACATCTATGTGTATATGTATACATATACATGTATATATATTTAGGTATGTATATGGATATATGCATATATATGAGAGTATATATGTATGTGTGTATATGAATGTGTGTGTTTGGGTGTGTGTTTTATCAGAAATAGTTAGACCGCACCACAATCGGACCCCCACCCCCTTCAGCCGTACTGCACCCCCTGCTCCACACCGTCACTTGCCCCACTCCGCCCTACGAAAACTTAGTGGAACAATTAATGGATGACTAAGTCAGTTCTGATAGGAGAACTGTATAATTTTAAATTAAGTGTCGACAGAGACTGAGAGAGAAAGACAGAGAGAAAGAGAGAGAGAGAGAGAGAGAGAGAGAGAGAGAGAGAGAGAGAGAAAGAGAGATTTAACAAGAAAGTAAACACCTATACCACCACCACTCCATCACAAACAATAACACCACCACCACCACCACTACCGGTATCAACGACAAAAAAGAACCTCAACAATCTTAAACACAACAGACATCATAGCACTAGCAACAACAACAATGATAATAACAACAAAACAAAGACGACATCAGGAAATTGAACGTTCTTGAAAAGCATCATTAACAACAACATCAACAACAACAACTACAGCAGTAGCAACAAAAGGAGAGTTGATTATTGTAACAATGTTTAAGTTTTATCATAAATAAAATTTCATGTCGCTATTGGCTATTGGCTGAGGGAAGTATTTTCTAGCCGACTTTTAATGCGAAACCAGATTAAAAAAAAAAAAATACAAAAAAAAAACGAATATAAATTATATTTCGTTATTGTTAATGTAGGAGTGGGTGTGTGGTAAGTAGCTTGCTTGCGAACCACATGGTTCTGGGTTCAGTCCCACTGCGTGGCAATTTAGGCAAGTGTCTTCTACTATAGCCTCGGGCCGACCAAAGCCTTGTGAGTAGATTTGGTAGACGGAAACTGAAAGAAGTCCGCCGTATATGTGTGTGTA
>NC_068988.1:64282418-64289378 GCF_001194135.2 Octopus bimaculoides | reverse complement strand
ATATGTATGTATGTGTGTTTGTGTTTGTCCCCCCAACATCGTTTGACAACCGATGCTGGTGTGTTTAAGTCCCCGTAACTTAGCGGTTCGGCAAAAGAGACCGATAGAATAAGTATTAGGCTTACAAAGAATAAGACCTGGGGTCGATTTGCTCGACTAAAGGTGGTGCTCCAGCATGGCCACAGTCAAATGACTGAAATGAGTAAAAGAGTAAAAGAGTATGGTTTAGGTTAAGATTTGTTGTTCTTGTTGTCGTTGTTGTTGGTGATGGTTGTGATTGATATCTTTTTATCCGTTACTTGTTTTAATCACTGGACTACGACCATGTTGGGGGTATCATTTTGAAGGGTTTTTTTCTGAACAAATCGACCACAGTTCTTTGTTTTCTTTCTTAAAATCTGATACTTATTCTATCGGTTTTATTTTGCTGAACTGCTAAATTGTAGGGACGTAAATAAACCTACACTGGTTGTCAATTAGTGTTAGGAGACAAGCACAAAGTCACACAGACACATGCGCCCATATACATATAGGATGAGTCTCTTTCAGTTTCCATTTACCAAATCGGCTCACAAGGCTTCGAGGTTATAACAGAAGACACTTATACCTCGGGTGCCATGCAGTGGGACTGAACCCCGAGCCGTGTGGATGGCAAGCAAACATCTTATCACACAGCTACACTTGCACCTTTATAGATCTATTCTTATGAGAAGTACTTGTTTTTTTGTTTTGTTTAACCCTAAGTTAATTCTGATAAGGTAGGGCAATGATCAAAAGTGTTCCAGCTGTTATAATCCTGTCGCATTTCTCATCCAGGACTACAAGTTCTAATATGTTCATCTTTTCAAGGGTGAATCTCCCATTGAATGTGTCCTTCCATTTTGTTAAGTGGAAGAGTGAGAGCTGCGGCGGATTTGGTTACTATGTCTAGCAAGTCAAGCGACAGCATGGAAGTTCATTTCTTCATTGTGAGATATTGATGTTGTTCAACAAATTATAGAAATTTAAGCATAAAGTATGAACGAGAGCAGCCAGCGTCCACGCGTTGATGGAATGACATCATCAGTTTTTAAGTTACAATTTTATAACAGGCGAAAAGAAAAAGTAAGAAAAAAGACAGAAGAAAAAGGAAAGAAAAAAGAAAAGGAGAAAGAAGAATATTCAATCAAACAGTTTTGTATAAATTTGATGATATTCTCCTGTCATTTTATTCATTCCTCCAGGGCGTGACGTTAACCCCCAAACATATTTCTCTTCGGGCATTCTGAGAAGTGAAAGTGAAGTAGATTTAGAATATTTTCTGAGAATATGCACTTTCAAGTCTTTTTCAAAATTGCAGCCGCTTTAAACGAAACGCTCGGAAAGTTCTGTCGAAATACTGTTATTATGCCTGGCGTCGAATCTGTGCCCATTAAACCTTTTGCTTAATTGTTCTGTTGTACAACCAACATAAATCAAGTTGTGTTTCGTGCATTTTGCAGCGTACACCAAATGGGAATCTCTACATGTCCCACCCTCTGTACAAATCATAACATTTCTGTTATGATTTCTGATGGAATTCACTTGACTCATGTTGTTGCACAATGAAAAGGGCTTACCTCTCTTGCGGCTGTTTTTCAAGGTACAACGTGCAGATTCCCCAATGTTCGCTTCCTTGGAGTCAGAAATAGAGGTTAATAATTCTCTTATATTCTTATTCCGTCTAAAGGCTACAATAGGTGGCTGAGGAAATACCTGTTTGAAACGTCTTGACTGTTTACCTTTGTAAAGAGTTACATTAATCCTTTTTAAAATAATAATAATAATGATAATAATAATGCTTCTACTAAAGGCACAAGGCCTGAAATTTATGGGGAGGGGACTAGTCGATTACATCGACCCCACTGTTCCAATGGTACTTACTTTATCGACCCCGAAAGGATGAAAGACAAAGTCGATCTCGGCGGAATTTGAACTAAAAACTTAAGAACAGACAAAATACCACTAAGCATTTTGCCCGGCGTGCTAACAATTCTGCCAGCTCGTCGCCTTAATAATAATAATAATAATAATAATAATAATTTCAAATTCTGGCACAAGGCCAGCAACTTCGGAGAAGCAGGTAAGTCGATTACATCGATCGCAGTACTCGACTGGAACTTACTTTAACGACCTCGAAAGGATGAAAGGCAAAGTCAACCTCGGCGAAATTTGAATTCAGAACGTGAAGACGGACGAAATACCACCAAGCATTTTGTCCGACGTACTAACGATTCTGCCAGTTCGTCGCTTTAACAATAGCAACAGCTATAATAACAACTACAATAATAACAATAATAATAATAATAATAATAATCTTTTCTACTATAGGCACAAGACCTGAAATTTTGCGGGAGGAGACTAGTCATTTACATTCGACTGGTATTTATTTAATCGACACCGAAAGGGTGAAAGGCTGAGTCGACCCCGGGGGAATTTAAACTCAACACGTGAAGATGGGCGAAAATCCTCTTAGCCTTTTGTACGGCGTGGTAACGAAGTCAGAACGTAATGACGAACACAATCCCGTTAAGCGTTTTACTCGGCGTGCTAACGATTCTGCCAGTTTGCCGCCTTAATAATAATAATAATAATAATAATAATAATTTACCAGAGAAAATAAGATCGTCTTTGCTACAGCAGAAAAAAAACCCATTTTGTAACAACATGCTACAAGTAAAGATGAAAATCCCTGTAAAACAGGAAATCAAACAAGAAGAACAGCCTTTTACAATGAAAACATCATTTACGAATGCAACATGAAAGCATGACAAGAACGAAAAAAACAAAGTAAGGAATACAATAGAAGAACAAGTCGAAAGCCCCTTAACTAGAGCAGAAAATATTCCAGAAAAGAAAATTTATGTTGAACATAAATTAGGAAATCAGAGAAGAAGAACAGAAAACTACAGTGAAAATACCATACCGTACATGAATGAGGTAGTAAATATTAGGAAAGAAAATAAATCTGCCTGGCAATAACAGAAAGAATTTGGTTTAAAAAAAAAATCCAAACTATCGATACGGTTGTTGATAAACAAAAATCTCGATAAGAAGTTTGGAAAAGCATCAGGATTCTGTAACAAAAACTCTTCAGTCATATTCAAAGCCCATGAAATTTTAACATTTTTTCCCTCATATTCCACTAACATTTTCTGAACAACAAATGTTTTCTTTTGTTCGCATTGATAAACATGGGTTGGTTGTGTGCTTAAGAAGCTTGCTTTGCGACCACATGGTTTCGGGTTCCGTCTAACTGCGCGGCACCTAGGCAGAGTGTCAAAGTCGTGAAGGAATGTATCCCAGGACGCTATCCAACAGCTAATAGGAATATAAGCAAAACATATACTATGTAGAAATCATCGATAATGTTTACATATAATCCAGTTTAACCGTTGTGAAGTCGTGTTGATGCTTCGTGGGGCTTATATCTGTTATCTACTATAACCCCAGGCCTAGCGATGCCTTGTGAGTGAATTGGAATGTAGTTCTCAAGGAGATTCAGTGACATAAAATGCAATAAGGTTGACGCTTTGAATTACAGGTACAATTCATTTTTTGCTAGCTGAGTGGACTGGAGTAACGTAAAATACAGTATCTTGCTCGAGGACACAACGCGACGCCGGGAATCGAACTCATAACTTACGACTGTGAGCCGAATTACCTTAACCACTAAGCCAGCGTGTAAATGGAGAAAGTTCAAAGAATCATTTTGGTAAAAAGATTCGAACATCTGTCAGGTTTACAAAAGATGTTACTCGAGGCCCCACAATCCTCTCATCCAAGGGGTTTGAACCCAATATTCTACATGTTATAAGTACTTTATCCGACTCGCTTACGAGTCTGCCAGCTTATTGCCTTTGATTTCAAAGTTTGGATCAAGGCCAGTAAGGCCGACCTCGGCAGAATTTGAAGTCAGAACGTAAAGACGGACGATATGTCGGTAACCATTTTGTCCAGCGTGCTAATGATTCTGCCAGCTCCAGCCTTTCGTCACCTTTTTGATAATACAATACATAATATTGGTTTCAAATTTTGGCACAAGGCCAGCAACTTCGGGTGAGTGGCAACTCGATTACAACGACGACAGTACTCGACGGCTACTTATGTTTATCGATCCCGAGAGGATGAAAGGCAAAGTCGATCTCGGCGGAATTTGAACTCGAAGCATGCTAACTCTTTTGCCAGTTCGCCGCCTTGCTTTCTATACATAATATTGATATCACCTTCTAGTATAGGTACAAGGACTAAAATTCTGGCTGAGGGGCTTGTCGATCACATCGGCCACAGTGCTTAACTGGTACTATTTTATCGACGTCGTGGAATGAAAGGCAAGGTCACCCTCGGCAGAATTTGAACTCAGAACCACACATTATTAATATTAATCCGATATTTAAGGCGGCGAGCTGGCAGAATCATTGGCACGCCGGGCAAAATGCTTAGCGGTATTTCGTCTGTCTTTACGTCCTGAGTTCAAATTCCGCCGAGGTCGACTTTGTCTCTCATCCTTTCGGGGCCGATCAAATAAATTCCAGTTGAGCACTGGAATCGATCTAATCGGCTAACCCCTCCCATGAAATTTCTGGCGTTGTGCCAAAATTGGAAATCAATATTGCATTAGATTCCCAACATAATTACTCTTTCACACCGCTCCACCTCTTCCAGTAATATAGCTGTTAATTAAAGCACAGGGCGAGTAATTTTTACAGGAACCGGTTAATCGATACCATCGGCCGCAGTATTTTACTGGTATTTTATTTTATCAACATCACAAGGATAAAAGACAAAGTTAACTTCGACGGGATTTGAAATAAAAACGTAAAGAACTGGAACAAATGCCGCAAGGGATTTTGTCCGGCGTTCTAACGAATCTCCCAACACAAGCCTTATCACACATGATATTTAATTCACCTCTGTCTCCAATTCTCTCTTATCTGATCTGTGTTGCATAACATCTAACCAATAAGACATACTTTAGCGAAATAATCTTTTAATCTTTGGAAATTGGAAACCCTACACTAATATCCATCTTACATTAGATAATCAAATCTTACATTAGATAATCAACATAATATCTTTTGATATCTTTTATGCCACCACATATCTCTTCCGCCTTTCTTTTATGGCTGACATTTAGTATAAAGCATCTATTCAGAAATGTAATAATGTGTATTGACAAACATACTAATAACAAACTCGCAGTTTTCAAATATTAATATAAATAGAAATCACACCAATAATTATCACCTTTGTACTATTTTCTATTATAAATTACAATGAATTTCCCACACAATATGTAGATCCTACGTTGTTGCTATATCTTGGCAATGTTAAAGATTCTGCATATCATATAACACAATATAGTTTTGTCTATCAAACGACCAAAATCAATAACTTCCTGATTATCTTAATAAGTGGGTTTTTTTTTATTGGATATCTATTTAATGTAACAACCAATAGTCAATGCTTGTTTCCTACCATTTCACTTACATATATAAACTGATATACATACACACACACATATATACACACACATACACACACTCGTATATATATATATATATATATATATATATATATATTGTTGTATTTCGGGATGGTCATTTATTTTGTTTTGCCAAATAAAAACGCATTATATATTCGTTCTTCACTCCTTTAATACTGATCTTATTTTAACTAATGTCCATTGTCCGGAAATTTTTCGTCACACATCTGTGACCTCTTCGGCGACACTTTCCGTCTTCGTGTGTGCACTTGCCCTGCTAATTCCATTCTGTTTTTCTGTGATGTAAATCCTTATGTGCGCATGTGTGTGTGTGTGCATGTGTGTGTGTGTGTGTGTGTGCGTGTGTGTGTGATTATTCTTAGCAGCATTGTGACCCTCCCCTCAGCCCCGTCCCCTCAGCTCCATCCCCTACCCCGTTTGTGCTGCCCTTGAACCCGGCTTTATGTACCGTTCTTGTAACCCACTGTGTTTGTGTGTTCGCTCACGTTGCTGCCATTGTAGGTGTTGTTGTCATTGGGCTTCAATTTTTAATAATTTTCTTAACTTTAGAAAACAGTTCATGAAAGCTTGATACAGTATAAAGGACATGATGGAAATTATGCGCATAAGTCAAATTGTACAACCATATTATATCGCATATGAAAAATAACATCGCTTAAATGGCAGCCATTTTCGGCATCACACGCCCGTGCTCTTTCCAAAACTTGCAACATAACACCATCAAAAATGCCCCACTTCTGATTTCTCTATTGATGTTCTTCAGTTGCACCAAGGTCGCCTATTTGTTGACGTAAATCCTCTCTTTCAGGTATCCCTACAAGAAAAAAATAATCCGAGCTAGTCCAGTCTGTGGAACGTGGAGGCCAGTTGACATTGCCGTAGCGGGAGATTGTTCTCTCCAAAGCACTGCCGTAGCAACTGCATTGTTTCTCTTGCGGTATGAGACCCATCTTGCTGGAACCATATGTGAGGTCTACATTAAGTGGCCGGGCGCAAAAACGGTCCAGTTATGGATACTTGAAAGGGAGGGTTTACGTCAACAAACCGGAGACCCTGGTGCAACTGAAGGAGAACATCAACCGAAAAATCAGAGAAGTGGGGTCTGAAACTCTTAAGAGTGTTATGGCGCAAGTTTTGGAAAGAGCACAGGCATGCGAAGCCGAAAATGGCTGTCATTTAAGTGTTGTCATTTTTCATATGTAATGTAATGGTGTTGTAAAAATTGACTTGTGCATATTAATTTCCATTATGTCCTTTATATTGTATCAAAATTTCATGCATTTACTGGTATAGTTAGGGAAGTTATTAAAAATCAAGACCCATCAGTGACTTTTGGGACACCCTGTATACACGCACACACAAACACCTATATATACAAATATATATGTATATATGCATTCACGTATATATATATATATATATATATATATATATAT
>NC_068988.1:64274557-64281934 GCF_001194135.2 Octopus bimaculoides | reverse complement strand
ATATACGCATATATATGTATGTGTATACCTGTATATGTATGAATATATCTGCATGTATGCTTTTATGTATATATCAAAGTATACGTGTGTGTGTTCATAAATGTGTTAGGGTGTTTGCGTTTGTGTGTATGCATAGTGTGTGTAAGTATTTGTCTTTATACACAAACACACACTTGTGTGTATAAATGATAAGACAAGACAACCATTGTAGTATATTGGGAATCTGCAAAGGGTTGTTTTGAAATAATCTCGTTTAAATATTAAATTTTATTTCCATATCTGATGAAAGCCTGGAATTACAATTCTCTGTGAACACAACACTGTACATGTTTTCCATTTTTAAATAGTTTAGTTACACTGACCTTTGGGGCAAACATGTAGCAAAGACTATATCGACAGAGAGAGAGAGAAATTGAAAGAAAGAGAGAGAAAGAAAGAGAGAAAGAAATAGAGAGAGAGAGTTGTGATATAATTTAATGATGCTATTGTAGTTTTGTGACGACAAACCACACTCCGTTTGCATAGTGATAAGCTGCCGCATGAAGAATTCGGAAGGAGTGAAACAGGGTGCTGTTTTACGTTCCTTTTGCTTTGAGGTTTTGTTCGTCGAAATCAGTTGTTACTTCGCTGTTGACGTTGTTGTTGTAGTTGATATTACTACCGATGATGCTTTTGTTGTTGTTGATGATAATGATATATCAATTTTTAATATATCATTATTTTATAAAAAAAAATTGTCTTAAAACGAAGTATATAATTTGCTGAAGCGAATATACATACACATATCTTTTTGTATGTATGTATATGATGGTGTGTATTTGTATGTATTTGTGTGTCCATGGCATGAAGCTATTTTCTCAACACTGTATACATTAAATGACACACACACACACACACACACACACACACACACACACACACACACACACACACACACACACACACACACACACACACACACACACACACACACACACACACACACACACACACGTGTCTGTATTTGTATATATGTGCGTGTATGATTCGAAAGATATGGATGTGATTGATGTATACATATTAAGTTGAATTTAAACGTGTGTATGCATACACAATCTACACAGGTATAAAATAAATACAGAGACGTTCAAAAAATCCCCATCATTGATGTTTAGTGCATAGTTTAATACACATATACACTCGTAGTCACTCATATATATGCGTACATGTATGTGTGGATGTATTTATGTTATATTTTCTTTCTGTGAGAGGGCAAAACATTTAAACTTTGTACTCAATATATTGTATGAACTCATATGTAATGTATGCGTATATACACACACAGTCGCCTGTGAAATCATTGCTTTGCATATCACACTCCTTGAACATAAACAACGAACACGGAATTGAAAACGGAAAGATATGCACAAAGATGAAGATAATTACATAGAAAATACTAATTAAATCGACATAAATTAATGCAAACAACGGACGATGGCCTTACAGAAGAATATAAATGAGAATGCTCAAAGGTCAGAAACATTTCGTGGAATCCCAAAGGAATGCGTAGACATTACTAGACACACATACATATTCATATAAAGACTATTATACCAGCATGGTTGATTGGTTTATAAGTTGAAATCTAAGGTCATATCTAATAATGCAGACCTATGATCGAAGTATTCTATCGGTGACCATCCCATCTGTTTTTCAGTTGTTCAATTTTTCAGACGTGGCTTATTGAGTAAGACAACAACCGAACATTATGAAAAACAAACAAACAAACAAAACAAAACAAAACCCCCAAAACGAAAAGCTCATCTATTAAGGCAACATTCGGAGAAGCAGAGGTCTAGAAAACATTATCGTGGAAAAAAAAAAAAAAATGGTAGGGGTTAGTAGTTCAAGAGGCAAGTAAAGAGTGCAATGGATGGACATTATCATGAGTTGATTGGACAAGAATGGCAAGGCAGCTGGAGAACTTACGCTTAGTTGGGAAGAATTTCGTTGTCATGTCATCAATGCACTGCAGGTATACAATACCTGACGACGACCCAATAGGTAAAAATTTTTTATCCTAGTTTCCAATTCACTCAAGCAATGTGACAGAAATTGGACGGACTGACACTGTACTGAAAGTCTGTCGTACAGACTATACATGTTCCTGTGTTGTGGACTTTATCTGTTGCCCAATTTAACACACTGCTTGGCCCTCAATGAATTTACTGGGACCTACGCTGTAGCAACCTTTTGGACTTGGTTTCCCATCTAAGGATTTCTCATTATCTTCACCACTTTATTCCATCAGTATCGAATGTTCTGTGAAGATGGTCATATTTTGGCTTTCTTTAACCGGAGTTCTAAACGGTACACATGACTTAAATAAATTCTTGACAAACATGGGTGTGTTTAAGAAGCTCGCTTTGTAAACACGTGGTTTCGTGTTCAATCCCATTGTGTGGCACTATCGGCACGTGCCCCCCAGGCCAACCAATGCCTTCTGAGTGAAAATAGTAGACAGAACTGTGTGGAAGCCTGTCATGTATACACACACACACACACACACACACACACGTACTTTGAAGGGTTCAGTCGAAGAAATTGACCTCACTACTGATGTTTTAAGTCTGGTATTAATTCTATCGATCTTTTACCGAAATACCAAATTTTAAATACTCTATGTCTGTGTGTCTGTACATGTGCTTGTCTCCTCATTCTATCACTTGAGAAACGGTGTTAGTTTGTTTAAAGCTTGGCGGTTCGATAAGACACCAATAACATAGGGTCCAGGCACACATATATGCAAACATATATACACATATATGCATACATATATACACATATATGCATATATATATATAAATACCTGCATATATACATATATATATATATACACATAACGGCATATATGCATATATATACATACATGCATATATGTATATATATACATACATGCATATATATATACATGCATGCATATATATATATACATGCATATATAAACACATACACGCATATCTATATACACATACATATATACACGCATACGTGTTTATATGTGTGTGTGTGTATATATATATACATTTATATACATGTGTGTATGTATGTATGTACGCTTCTGTGCATGTACTTGATATGCTTAATTATTTATGCATATATTTCACTAACTTCATTGAAAATAAACGAAATATAGAGAGAGATAAGACAGAAATGAACTTCACAACATTTCAATATTCCATTTATATTTCTTGATTTATTCCGTTAAATCGTTGTGAATCATAGCAAGCCATTTCATGTCTGCGGCTTTCACATGTTTATTTTCTTTTTGTTTTTTGTTTGAGATTTCCTAATACCGCCAAAGATTTCGTTTTGTCACTACTAATATGTAAATGTGCAGATATAGTGATATGATGATATGCAGATATCAATTGCTTCACTAGATAGATTTACACCGTGCTGTGATAAACTTCTAAGCCGTCTTCTGGTCTGCAGTTCAACTGTATAATTTAACACGAGACAGAAACTTAGACAAATAGACACAGACAAATGTATGTGAATGTAAAAGTGTATATGTATATATAAAAGTGTATGTATATATATGCATCTCGATGCATATATATTATGCATGGATACACACATACATCCACAAATACACACATACTTGTCTATTAGCGCATGTTTCTTGATTATATATATATATATATAGGGTGCGGTGAATGAATTGTCGTCTAAATTACGCAGAAATGGAAATAACACTGACATCACATTTTAACAGATATATTTATTAAAATTACATTAAAAAATATCTTGAAGTAAATTCATTCAATAAAATCGCCATTGGCTTCAACCACGGCCCTCGGACGACTTCGGAATCTCCTGCAACTCTTCTGGAAGTGTCCTTGTTTAAGTTGGTGAATGCTGACATAATTTTTGCCTTCAGTTCATATATGGTGTTACAAAGAGTTTTGTTGGTCTCTCGCCCAACTGCGCCCCACACTTAATAATTGAGGGGGTTACAGTCTGGAGAGGTAGGTGGCCAGATGCTACGGGTGATGTGGTCGCAGAAATTGTCTGACAGCTATGACCGGGTTCTCCTGCTGGTGTGGCATGATGCAGAGTGCTGTTGCTAGATATAGGGTCTTCCAGCAGCGACCCTCTTGGTCCAGGGCAGCACTACCGCCTCCAAGCACTTAATGTAGGCCTTTGTGTTGAGTCTGAGGCCGTGCAGGAAGATGAATGGAGGCATAACGTCCATATCACTAGTGATCACTCCAAACACATTGTGACCCATCAAAGCTACACAAAGATCGATACAATGCGACATATCAGCAAATTGGAGAGACTGGAAGAGTTAAGATTCGATTCCCTAAAAGGAAGGCGGGAACGATCTGCAGTAATATTCATCCAAGTAAAACCTGTGCCAAACTTTGGCATTGCCAGTTACATAAACAGCCGAACCACTGCATGGTACCAAAAATCCCAACGTTGCTATTAGGACACAGGACTAGATACTGCAACAGCTTGGGCATCAAGGGTCCACAGTTCTTTAATATCTTCCCACAAAACCCAAGCGACATGCATGACAGGGATGTTGGCGTTTTCAAAACAAAACTGGATTTCCTTCTGTCAAGAGTTCCGGATGAACCTACCTCAATGCAAGAAACAGAAATGAGGGCAGCAACCTCAAACTCCCTCATCCACCAACTAAATGTCACACACCAGCGGAGGTATAGTGAAAGTGTAACAAAGTAAACGGCGGTGCACCAGCATGGCTGCAGTCCTCAGACTGAAACTAATACATACATACATACATACATACACACACACACACACACACACACACACACACACACACGCACACACACACACACACACACACACATATATATATTAGTTTTAGTCTGATATATATTATACATACTTACAAGGGAGTACCCAAGGAAGCCTGAACTACAACGGGTTTGTCACACAGAAAGCGTTTCCGGTTACTTTTGGGTACTCCCCCGTAGATACATATAATGCAGATGTACTTATACATACACACATCTATGTATCTATCCACCTATCTATCCATTCTATCTATGTCTATTTTTCTACATTTCCATTCGTTGTGTGAGTGCGCGTGTGTGTGCGAGTGTCAAGGGAGGGAACACCTGCATGGCACATGTTGTCTATCAGCCTGACAGCAGGAAGAGGAATTCCGAACATATGGCTATGAAGATAGTGGAATAACCAACAGGATGCCGATTATGGCAGAGAGCAATAATGGTAGGACGGAGACAGAAGCGAAGACAATGAAATGTGTTGAACGATTTCTAACCATTTCTAAAATTACAGTTTAGCATATATGTGGTCTGATCAATAAGTATCCGGACTGTTGCCATAGTAACACTATTTTACGTACGCCAAGTAAAGCCGCTTGGCACAGATTGACTTTGAACTCTGCTGTGCATGCGCGCTAAGTTTTAACGCTCTAGCTCACTTCTGCTGTTTACAGCAGTGCTTGGAAGGAAGGTGTGTAGCGTGTGATCGTCGTATTGACCATGACGGAGAAAGCAGAGCAGAGAATCTGCTTCAAATTCTGCCAAAAGCTTGCGAGGTACTAACTCAGAGGCCTACGTAAAGTTAGCGAAACGTTTTCTTCGTCTACGACACAATCAAGGAGAAACCCGAATGTCTTGTTGGTCAGTTGAAAGTAGTTTTGGCACAAACTTGGCAGACACACGTATTATACCCAATTCTTCAGTGATAATGGACTAAACTGAGCCTCACCTGCAAGGTCATGCTCTGTTTATCTTGATATAAGATCACCATGTCTTGCAAATGTAGTTGTGATGCATGTGGCTGGTGTACCCTTATCAGACGGCTTGTCATGAGGGTATATTGGGCTTTGTATATTTGACCTCAGTGTCACTTTGATGGCATGCGCTACTCTCTCACTCAATAATAATAATAATAATAATAATAATAATAATAATAATAATAATAATAATAATAATAATAAAATAGAGCCTATGTAAAAAGTACGGCCTGGACAGAGCACGGAAATGGTACGAACGTAAACCGGAAGGAGTCACCGGTGGAATTTTACACTCCAATGTGACTGTTATCGATGCTCAGAGACCATATATTGTTGTGGTAGATAAAGGAAAGAAGGAAATCAAGGTAATAGATACTGCAATACCTGGGGTAACACGCATAAGTGTCAAAGAACTAGAAAAGATTGAAAAGTACAAACTACTAAAAGATGGAATTGCAAGAATGTGGACTATGATAAGAATGTCTTTCGTCCCAGTAGCTGTAGGGGCACTCGGAGCACTGACAAACAAGCTCGAGAAATATGCCAGAGAAATCGGAATTGACATGAGAGCAGAGCAAAGCCAAAAAAACTGTTCTGCTGGAGACAGCTAGGATTTTGAGATTGGTACTTGGATGTTAGATGCTTCCCACAATAATTATCAACTAAGTATCAAAGCTAATAATGTGTGGAAAGAGACCATGTGAGACCTCTGACGGCAGGCTGTTGTCCACTCTTACAAAATCAACCAGAGCAAACAAGACCGAGCAATCTAAAAAGTAAAACAACAACAACAACAACAATTCTTTCTACTCCAGGCACAAAGCCCGACATTTTGGAGAAGGGGGCTAGTCGATTACATCGACCCCACTGCGTAACTGGGACTTATTTCATCAACCTCAAAAGGATAAAAAGCTGAGTCGACCTCAACGGAATTTGAACTCAGAACATAGCGACAGGCGAATAATAATAATAATACAGTTCTATATTTAAGAGATGAGGAATTATTTACATTATTTACATTATTTACATTTGACGGATATTTGTCCTCATTTTGTTTGTTGTTAACACAACGTTTCGGCTGATATACCCTCCAGCCTTCGTCAGGTGAAATTTCGAACCTGGGTTCTCATTCCTAACGATGTTACTATTATTATATTATTGAGTGGAGTGGAGTTCTCCTCCACTCATTTTCCCTCCCTCTGCCCGTCACCGTTTTCCCATTGAAATATTTTCCCTCCTCCACTCATTTTGCCTCCCTGTGCCCGTTTTCCCATTGAATAATAATAATAATAATAATCCTTTGTATTATAGGCACGAGGCCTGGATTCTCGAGGGGTGGGGGACAGTCGATCACATCGACGCCAGTACTTGACTAGCACTTATTTTATCGACGACGAATGGATGAAAAGCAAAGTCGACTTCGGTGGAAATTGAACTCAGACCGTAAAGACGGACGAAATGCCGTTGAGCATTTTGCACGGTGTGCGAACGATTCTGCTGGCTCACACCAAAAGCAACAAAACTACTACTACTACTACTACTACTACTACTACTACTACTACTACTACTACTACTACTACTACTACTACTACTAC
>NC_068988.1:64272781-64273799 GCF_001194135.2 Octopus bimaculoides | reverse complement strand
TAATATATCTATATACATCGATAGATAATATAAATTTTGATATATAATATGATATATTTATATAAATTGATATGTAAGATAATATATTTATATGTATTGATATAGAAGATAATATTTATGAGTGTGCGTGTATCTATCTATCTATCTATCTATCTATCTATCTATCTATCTATCTATCTATCTATCTATCTATTTATCTATCTATCTATCTATATATATATATATATATAAGCACAGATATTGATATATATTAGTTTAAACAGTCATTTTCTACCTAGGAAGTTTTAGTCATCATCATCATCATCATCATCAATAGTCAATATCACAGAATCTTCAATAATAATAATAATAATAATAATAATAATAATAATAGTAGAGGCAATGATGTCAACAACTACAACAACAACAGCTATAATATTAATAATCAAAAGGTAACCAACTACGGTGCCCCCTTTCCTCAGATATGATCAATGTCGTGGTTACGTAATTTCATCTTACAACTCACTACAAGTTCATGGATGAATATCAGTTAGGTTCAAAAGATCGTCTGCAAACTTATGTGCACTTACTTGCACATTACAAGATTATTACTATCCTTTCATCTGCTCTTTTTTACCTTGACATTTTGCTATATATCTTCTTCCTTAGTACGCTTTCCCTCTGGAAACACTCCCTCCTTATCTACATATATGAAGATATATATTTTTTATTATTATTTTCGTTGTATAGAAGCTATAACTAACTTATAGCTAGCGATATTAACCTCCGTTTCTTTCGTTGCTTTCATCTTGCACCAGGTATTCCAGTACAGCCATCTTAGGTGAGTCTAAACCTATTATAGCTACAGTCAAATCCTCTCCCTAATAAAGAACATGTGTAGAAAATACAGGCAAATATAATCATACACTCAAGAGAGAACGCACGAACGAACACACAGAATCTCTCTCACAAACACATAGACACACACACGTGTACCTACACGCCCATGCACACATATGCACATATGAATATATATATA
>NC_068988.1:64270773-64272122 GCF_001194135.2 Octopus bimaculoides | reverse complement strand
AGAACAGCCTGCTCGTGAAATTAACGTGCAAGTGGCGGAGCACTCCACAGACACGTGTACCCTTAACGTAGTTCTCGGGGATATTCAGCGTGACACAGTGTGACAAGGCTGACCCTTTGAATTACAGGCACAACAGAAACAGGAAGTAAGAGTGAGAGGAAGTTTTGGTGAAAGAGCACAGCAGGGTTCGCCACCATCCTCTGCCGGAGCCTCGTGAAGCTTTAGGTGTTTTCGTTCAATAAACACTCAGAACAACCGGTCTGGGAATCGAAATCGCGATCCTATGACCGTGAGTCCGCTGTCCTAACCACTGGGCCATTGCGCCTCCACGCTCCATTAAGTAGAATATACTAAATTCATTTCTTAAGCTTTGTTTCTGTAACATACCTCAGCTTTACAATTAGATCGACGCTATCCAAAGCCTTTTCATAAGGTGCAAAAGCAAAGCAAGGAGGCAGCTGATATTTCGCTCCTCATTCTTGCAGCTGTGTTTGAGTAAATACGTTGGCTACCGTCCTGTAGTTTCTCCGGATATGTGTTTATTCCCTTGGTTTTCCAGATGTTTCGTTCAGTTTTTATTCCTATTTTGAACTATTGGACCCCCATAGCCATTTGAAGATTTTAAATAAAACCCCCATTATTTTTTTTAATAATTACGTAAATATTAGAAATTGTATAAAAACAAATTGTTAAAATATTTTTGTGCATTATGGAAATATAACCGATTTATTGCACATCATTTTTAACAATTGAGGCTTATTTGGATCCTCATGGATCATGTGGACCCCAGCTGAGAACAACTGTAAACTGATAGTTGCAGTGAAATAAGATGGCTATAATATTCGACCCCTTCCACATCTGCGTTTGCATTCATTTAAATATAAACTAAGTAGGTTAGCACCCATTTCATTTTTATTAAGTTTTAATGCAGCGGTTTTTTTTCCACATGTGTGTGTGTGTGTGTGTGTGTCTGTGTGTGTGTGTGCGTGTGTGTGTGTGCGTGCCAGGGAGAATGTTAGTGAAAGGGAACTAGGCCTTCTTACTCAAAGTTTTGTGTTGAGATATTCCGAAGGCGAAGACAGCTGAGGTGAGATAAGACATGGCCTCAAACCGGAAGTGACGCGTTAATGACAAGCTTACTTTAAGCTGCTGGAAAGACCGCGAATGCAATGTTCCATATTCCCACAATAGAGAGAAAGAGAGAGAGGGAGAGAGAGAGAGAGAGAGAGAGAGAGAGAGAGAGAGAGAGAGAAAGAGTACTACTATTACCATTATTACTACTACTAGTAGTAGTCATAGTGAGTATGATGTTGGTTAATGGCGATGTTGAGATAGATGTACGTTATTTT
>NC_068988.1:64266474-64270440 GCF_001194135.2 Octopus bimaculoides | reverse complement strand
TATATATATATATATATATGATGGTTATATATAGCTACGCTTGTATACGCATAACACATATGTATATTTTGTACATATATATAGACATACGCATATACAATACAAACTAACACACACACACATATATATTTACAAATATATATGGCTTAAGTGTGTATATACAATCATAAATACATATATATTTATGATTGTATTTATATATGTATATATATGCACATACATACATATATAAATATATGTATATATGTACATACATACATGTATATACATATGGAGTAGGCCGTTTATGGGGTTACCCAGGGTTTCTCGCTCATAAGAGGTTTAGCCTTACAGTGTAGCTTCAGACCTTAAACACTACTGGCCTGAGCCGTCTTTAAAATATAGAGGGCAAAAAGCCTCGTTTTTAAAGGTAAAACTCTAGGTGATTATCTCCATTTGCCAATGTGATTATCTTCCCTAGATAATCTCCTCGGGTTTTACTCTTAAAAACGAGGCTTCTCCCCCTCCATATTTTAAAGAGGTCTCAGGCCAGCAGTGTTTGAGATCTGAAGATACGCCGTAAGACTAAACCCTTTATGAGCGAAAAACCCAGGGTAACTCCATATACCGGCCTACCCCCCCCATACTATAATATTAACTGCTCTACATCGCAGAGTGTGCTTCTCCTCCGGGTTTATGTAGTTCTAGAAACGATCATATGCATATATGTATGTGTGTGTGCATATATGCATGTACATATTGTGTGTGCATTTATATATATATATATAAGCATGCGTGGAGGCGCAATGGCTCAGTGGTTAGGGCAGCGGACTCGCGGTCATAGGATCGCGGATTCGATCCCCAGACCAGGCGTTGTGAGTGTTTATTGAGCGAAAACACCTAAAGCTCCACGAGGCTCCGGCAGGGGATGGTGGCGAACCCTGCTGTACTCTTCCACCACAACTTTCTCTCACTCTTACTTCCTGTTTCTGTTGTGCCTGTAATTCAAAGGGTCAGCCTTGTCACGCTGAATATCCCCGAGAACTACGTTAAGGGTACACGTGTGTGTGGAGTGCTCAGCCACTTGCACGTTAATTTCACGAGCAGGCTGTTCCGTTGATCGGATCGACTGGAACCCTCGACGTCGTAAGCGACGGAGTGCCAACAACATATAAGCATGCATGTCTATCTATTTGTCTGTCTGTCTATTACCTATTTATCTATCTATCTAGCTTTTCATCTCTCTTGACATTTGTCTTTTCCTGGCTCTCTCTCTCTCTCTCTCTCTCTCTTTCTCCAGCTATCTACGTATACATACATATATACATAGTTACACACGCATACCTATACACTTATACACAAGCATTCATATACTCGCATACACACATGCATACATACTTACATCCATATAGGCATAAACACACCACAAACACACATGCACACACTTATATGTCGTATGAGGTGCGCTGTTTTGTCGCTTTTGCACGAGGTTTTACATGCTTATATAGCTCATGGTGCAATCTTTTAACTAATGGTTGCAGAACCGGTTCTTGGAACATCTGGCGAGCAGACGTCCGATTGTTTTATACATTTCTTGTCTGTCTGTTAAGATTACATCTTGAAATTCCAGAGACATCCGTTAAATGCTATTCCTACCCTATCTACACCCGAACCACGACAACAGCCGTGTTGCTTTTCCTCCTTAATTATTCTCATAAGATACAAAACTGTAATTACCCGATATTTTTTGTTTGTTGACGTTTTATTTTTTCGTTTTTTTTTGTTTTGGTTTTAATTTATAACATCGTTTTTTTTTCCTTCAAAAATGATTTTCGTTCATTTGTTTCTGATGTAAATTAAAATTACCGTTGCTTAAGGCAGCGAGCTGGCAACATCGTTAAGCACGCTGGACTAAATGCTTAGCGGTATTTCGTCCGTCGTTACGTTCTGGTTCAAGCAACATCACGGTTGACTTTGCCCTTCATCCTTCGGGCTCGATAAAATAAGTACCAGCTGAACACTGGTGTCAATGCAATCGGCTTACCCCTGCCTTGAAATTGCTGGCCTTGTGCCAAAATTTGAAACCGTTATTAGCAACTTCGTGCAGTGTAGGATCTGGCGACAAAGAGAGGTCGAAGAAGGATTCGACTCCGACCTCATAAAACCCTCACCAGTTAGGACTGCCAAAATAGACCCTTGAGAGTTGTTGTCTATAGTAGAAGGGAAAATTACCATTGTTCTCGTTGTTATTGCTGTTGTCTTTTATCTTTTGTTTCAGTAACTGGGTTGCGGCCATGCTGGGGCACCTCCTTGAAGGATTTTTTTAGTCCAATGAATCAACCTCAGTACATAATTTTTCTTTTACTAAGCTTGGTACTTATTCTATCGATCTCTTTTGCCGAACTGCTAATTTATGGGAACGAAGACACACCAGCACCAGTTGTCAAGCGATGGTGGGGGATACAAAGACCTCCCACTACACACAAACACACACACACATATATATATAAATAATACAAATGATATATAAGCATATGCATGTATACATATATATGTACATACCTACATCTACACACACACATATATATATAAAACTTACTGTATAAAGGTTAACGCGTGCGTTCTGTCGTGATACAAACAATATATGAGTATATACATATATATGTACATGTATGTACATACCTTCATCTACAGATACAAAACTGGCTACATGACGTGGCAAAAGAACATGGACAAAATGATAAACAAGGTACAACAAACAAGCAAGCCACATAGAAACACCTCCTTCATCACCTGCCACCATTAAAACACCGGCGTTTCGAAGAATTAAGGCAGTACGCATCGTTGAAATGGTTCTTCCCACAAACACAAATTAAATTATTTTCGTGGAGGGTAGTGGCGAGTAGATGAAGGTATGTACATACATGTTCATATATATGCATATACTCATATATTGTTTGTGTGTATATATATATATATATATATATATATATATATATATATATATATATATATACACGCCACAGACTTCGTTCAGTTTCCGTCTCGCAAATCCAGTCACAAGGCTTCACTTTCCCATTTCCCTCTTAATCACTCTTCATCACTGATAAATCTATGCTGCTTCACATGTTCCTGTTACTTTTCACCCTCTCTTTACTACCTTTCTATCTTTTATCTTCTACTTCTGCCACTCTTTAATCTTCTTCATCTTATTTCTTCTAGTATCTCTTTAGTCTTCTTTCCGTCCCATTTTCGCCATTTTCTCCACTCTTTATCGCTATCAATCTATCCTCCTCCATCACTTCCCCTTCTCCTCGCTCTCAATTTTTCTAGATAAACAAACACACACACGCATAATGTGTGTGTGTGTGTGTGTGTATATACATGTATATGCATGTCTGCGTATGTACATATATATATGCGAGTGTGTGTGTGTGTGTACACACACATATATATCTATATACATATGTATATATATATATGCATATGTATATATATATATATATATATATATATATATATATATATATATATATATATATATATATATATATATATATATATATATAGGCGTACATATATATATATATATATATCCCCAGATATATAAATATATATGTATATACATACATATTTCCCCACATATATCAACATATATATGGTGCTCCAGCATGACCACAGCCACTTGGCTGAAACCCATAAATAAATAAATAAATAAATAAATATGTACATAAGTATATATAAAATAAACATAGACACATATGTAAATGTATATAATATATACATAGACACACACGCATACACACCGATATATATATATATATATTTACATACACACACTCATAAATATACATATATATATAGGTATATATATATACATACATGTATAGAAATATGCATATATACATATGCACGCACATATATACATATATACATGCATGCACGCTCATGCACGCACGCACATGCATGCACACACACACATATATA
>NC_068988.1:64264329-64265664 GCF_001194135.2 Octopus bimaculoides | reverse complement strand
TATCATCTCACTAAAGGACCCTAACACGAATGCTGAGAGCCAATTAGGTGGTAAACTAACGAGCCCCAGTTTTTAACACTTCTTAGCCCCTCCGTTTGATATTACTGCTTTTTTTTTTTACACAACCCCTTGCCACAAACAAGGAAGTAAATATCTGACGTGTATGCGTGTGTTTATATATATATACATATATATATATATATATATATATATGTGTGTGTGTGTGTGTGTGTGTGTATCTGAAGTACCTGCCACCCATGGTAGTCATTTTCTTTTAGGCGGAGAGAGAGGAAGAGGGAGAGAGAGAGAGAGATAGAGAGACCGAGATACAAAGAGCTAGAGAGAGAGGGCGAGCAAGAAAGAGCGAAAGCAAGAGAGATCGGGAGGGAGAGAGGGAGAGAGGAAGAGAAAAGTAGGGTATCAACGCAATCGTTTGGCCTGCTAGAAATAACAGTTAAATCTCTAAAGGATAAGACGACCTGCCATCTTAAAACGTGAAGAACAGAATGGATAATGGTAATTCTAGGCAGTTATCTTTGTGTATCTTCGTTCTTGCAATATTGCCTTACAACCAGGTCTCCAGCTGCTTGTAAGAATTTCAAGAGACCAATTCCATTGTCGTGAGAAACGAAAGGTACCAGTGACCGCGTCTTGAATGTCATTTACATAATATATGCAATTATGTATCAATCTATTTATCTCTCTATTCACATATACATACATACTTACACATATACTTACATGTATACATAAACACATATACATGCATATATACACACACGCGCACACTCGTATATAATAAAGCAAAATATGTGAGATTGATTTATATGAAATTTAGTTACGATCTTATGTAAATTTTATGAACGTAAACTGATTATTAGTTACATTACGTAAATTGTATTATCAAGACTTATTGTCGAATCGTCTTTGCTTTAGGATAGTCGATTCTGACAGCATTCCTACAATCCAATAATGTTCAAAGAAAATGCTACGTATAAAAGTTACAAGTCTTTGACGAATTAACAATAAATTTTGATTATGTATTTTATATCATGCAATCGCATTATGTTTATGAAATGTACGTAAGACGATGTCACTAAATGTCTTATAAATAATCTCCCATGTTTTGTTTATTTTCTACATGTGCTCTGCGAAAAGCCCAATTTCCGGATCAACGACAAATAAACAAATACACTAACGTGAACAGGAATACAACTAAGACTTCTAAATATCAGTTACTTCCTACGCGATTTAAAGATGTAGTAACTGAATTGTCATTGTTGGCCGACGGGGTTATGTCATTGTATGTATATATATTTATGTATTAATATATAC
>NC_068988.1:64263046-64264229 GCF_001194135.2 Octopus bimaculoides | reverse complement strand
ATATATATATATATATATATATATATATATATATATATAGATATATAATACACATACATATACATACATATGTATACATATACATATGTATTCATATACATATGTATTAATATACATATGTGTGTATATACATATGTGTGTGAATAATTTTCAGTGGGTGTGGCTTGCACTGCACTACCCCCATCTATTGGCCCAAGAAGACTTTCGCCGGGGTGACAAGAAAATTGACAAAACCAGGAACTTCCAAGGCCTCAGCTTTTATTTCGGATATTTCCTTCTCCTAGGTAAATTACCAACCCATGAGGTAAGCTATCTCATTCCAGAGGAAATGCATCTGGTAGCATTGCTGAATAGTGTAAGTAACACAGTATGTTTTCATAATCTATGTAACATTCAGCGGTTAACAGCTGGTAGTGAGGTATTGAAACGGTTGGAATGGTATACTATAAAACAGATTCAATTCATTTTCTTTTATTAACGTATTCATATACATATATAGTGATATATAGCTCCTGACAGGTTAGAATGTCGGTCTATTTACAATGCTGCAACCAGTCCAAAACTACTGACTATCTATGCTCATGAATAGGAATCTCGAGGAAAATTAAGAGTCCACTGGTGTAGAAATTCTATGAATGTCACAGATAAAAAAATAAAAAAAAATCAATGTGAGAGTTTGGCAGAGTGATATATGATTCAAATAAGACGAAAGATGAATTGAACTCTTCTTTATCGATAGTTACAATTGTTTCGGCACCACTCCATTTCTAGCACCATTTCACCGAAATGATTTCCTGTAAAATGTTATGGAATATTTGCCTAAAAATTGTACCGCAACGTTGAGAACTTATAGATGTACCATATTCACTCCCCTTGTCTAGATAATACGTGTGTGTTTGTGTATGTGTGTACATAAAGGTGACGAGTACATGAACAACGAGAAAAAGAATGAAACATGGTTGGTGCGGAAGAAATATATGAACAAAAATGATGGAAGAAGAGCGAATAAAAAATGAAGTCATTCTCGTTGAATCAGTTCTCTTTTTTAACAGCGTAGATGTTAGAAAAGTTTACAAAGCTGAATGCGTTATATAGTGCAAATAGTCTAAGTTATTAGTAGTACGAAGAGTTTAGTAAGGAAGAATTCTTTTACATTAACATGCATGTACTTACATTCGGAGAT
>NC_068988.1:64260645-64262736 GCF_001194135.2 Octopus bimaculoides | reverse complement strand
ATATATATATATACACACACGTTTGTGAGACTGAGTTTATATACTTATGTGTGTATATATATGTACGTATATATTCGTGTGTGTATATATATATATATATATATATATATGGATACAGACATTTTTATATGCATCTATACCTACATATATATATATATATATATATATATACATACATGTATATATTCGTGTAACCCTTGTTACTACGAAAATTTTCAGTCTGTTGCCCGATCTTCTGCATTGATGTAAAAAAAATCCCTTTTTTTATTCTGTACCATTCATTTTGTGACAAGTTGCAGCGAATGCACATTCCGTGTGCACATGATACCAAATTGCTTTGAGACTACTCCCTTTCTTCTGCCTGTATTTTCTTCTGCTCCATAGTATCTATTTATTTATTTTTCCGAAGACATCATTTTCGCCCTCTTCCCTTCTCTTGCGCTCATCTCAGTCGGCAAGGTAACTTGTCAAGATGAATGACGTTTTATTTCTATTGATAGCTGTATCACGCATTGCAAGAACTCCATGTACACATGCGCATTCACGAGGTTATATACACACATAAAATACGTATGGTTGCATAAATGTGTATGAAATCTATCTATCTATCGGTATGCTGTATTATAGTGTGCGAGAAGGGATTAGATAAGTCAGCCGTTTACACACACACGCATGTGTGTATATGTGTGTGTGTGTGTGTGTAGAGGCACAATGGCCCAGTGGTTAGAGCAGCAGACTTGCAGTCATAGGATCGTGGTTTCAATACTTCCTGTTTCTGCTGTACCTGTATTTCAAAGGGCCAACCTTGTCACAGTCTGTGTCACACTGAATCACCCCGAGAACTACGTTAGGGATACACGTGTCTCTGGATTGCTCAGCCACTTGCACGTTAATTTCACGAGTAGGCTGTTCCGTTGAACGGATCAACTGGAACCCCCGTCATCGTAACTGACGGAGTGCCACGATATATATGTACGCGCTCCAATACAATTCATCTCACAACACACAAATTTACTGCAACACAACTTTTCCTCAACAGGCTTGATTCTATTTATCATCATTTCAAAACAAATCAAAGAATAATGGATCCCATCACCTTCAAACGAAGCCGGCACAGATTTCTTGAAGGAATATCTCCTGAAGGCGCGTGGCTTAGTGGTTAGGGCATTCGGCTCACGATCGTAAGGTCGTGAGTTCAATTCCCGATGGCGCGTTGTGTCCTTGAGCAAGACACATTATTTCACGTTGCTTCAGTCCACTCAGCTGGCAAAAATGAGTAGTACCTCTATTTTAAAGGGCCGGCCTTGTCACACTCTGTGTCACGCTGAATCTCCCTGAGAACTACGTTACGGGTACACGTGTCTGTGGATTGTTCAGTCACTTGCACGTTAATATCATGAGCAAGCTGTTCCCGTTGATCGGATCAGCTGGGACCCTCGTCGTCGTAACCGACAGAGTACTCCAGGATATATATCAATCAACAGGAACTCCCTCCTTGAATAGGCTATGGTCCCACGAGATTCCTCATAGAATGACTGAGCAGGTCCTATTAATTTAGAAATGGCGTATAACAATCTTTGGCCAAAACATATCTGAGTTTTGTATGCATTTATGTATCAAAACACATACATACAGACACACACACACGAATTTTGAGGGATATATTACGTGGGCGGATACCGCATTCTCTCTCAGTTGGGTTCCATTTAACGCCTAACCACAACGATCAGTATCTAATGTCTGTGATTAAATTTAGTTGTTAGCCACTCTGTGAAATTCTTTCGCTGGGTAATTCCGTGTTCTCTTCAGCGGAAACACGTGTAAACCATTATAATATACTGTATATAACTATAAAATATATTTTGTGGATATACAAGTCTCCATACTCTTTATTATTATTATTATTATTATTATTATTATTATTATTATTATTATTATTATTATTAACACACACATACATACACACATACACTCACACATTTGCATATGCACATGTACGAGGAGGTACTGAAAATTTCCTGATTTTAAAGGTATTGCGAAAGGTCTGGTTAGAGGCCCAAACTTCCGAGTTCTTTTACAGGGCTCAAAAAG
>NC_068988.1:64251923-64260096 GCF_001194135.2 Octopus bimaculoides | reverse complement strand
ATATATATATTCGATGGGCTTCTTTCATTTTGCGTCTGCTAAATCCACCTACAAGGCTTTGGGTGGCCCGTGGCTATCATAGAAGACACTTGCCAGAGGTGTTATGCAGTGGGATTGAACCTGGAACCATGCGGTTGAGAATCAAGCTTCTTACCACACATCCACATAATATAATGATATATCTATATATGCATATCTCTATTTATATATTATATATACACACACGTATATAAATATATATGTGTGTGTGTATGTGTTTGTCTGCACACGCGCACACACACAAATTTGTGTGTGTGTGTGTGTGTGTGTGCGTTGTTTATATAAAATTTTGTGTATCGGGGCAGGTGAAGTGGATGGAAGCTATGTCGCTAGTGTTCATGAAAATCGCTATAATTTGTAATCTCGTCAGAAACAGCTGCTTCACTTTGCTAATAGCTGTCACAGCAGTAATAGGTCTCATTTATTACAGCTTCTTTTGCATTCGTGTGTTGAGAAACACCAAGTACGAATAGGTCACTGGCTTATATGTATGTTTGTATGTATATATGTACGAATATATACATACACACACATATGCGTACACATACACATGAGAATGATGATATATATATATATATATATATATATATATATATACACACATACAGAAGATCATTTGTCTCCATTTCTTTACACACACCCAAGAACATAAATTTATATACATTATGTACCACAAATACTTACAAACATAAGCGTATATATTTATATACACACATTCACGCGTGTGTATGTGTTTGTCTGTGCAGCAAGTATTTTATATGTGCGTGTATGTATATATATATATATATATATATATATAAACACATATATACACACACACACACACACACATATACATACATGCACACACACAAGATGCCATGGGTAGATTGTCGCCATTTTGTATTTCTAATTTCACGCATGCGCATTGTTTGTTTTGGATTTTGTCGACTACACAGTATATTAGAGTCAGTTGGGCACCCTCTGTGAGAACAGCATCATGGTGCAATTCGCTCTGCCAGCAATTTGGAAATGATATACTGCTTGGCGTTCGCGCCGGAAGCTCCAATAGGAACAGATGGTGAAGACACAGAACAACCATTGCCTTGCTGTGATGCCTTCATTCATTTTCCCACACGGCCTCAGACTCAACACGGAAGCCTACACACGCAGAGGAACCCAGTCGTGGTTATCAGACAACTTCTGCGACCACATCACTTCTAGCATCTGGTCACCTAACTCCCCAGAAGACAACCCCTTTGATTATTATGTGTGGGGCGCAGTTGAGTGAGAGACCAAAAAAACTCCTTGTAATACCAAAGATGAACTGAAGGTAAGGATTCTGGCAGCATTCAGTAACTTAAACAAGGAGATCGTCCAGAAGAGTTGCAGAAGATTCCGAAGTCGTCTGGAAACAAATTTACTTAGTATTTAGAGATATTTTAATGTAATTTTGGTAAATATGTGTTTAAATGAGATGTCAATGTTATTTTCATTTTTGCGTAATTTAGACGACAATATATTCACTGCACTGTGTGAGTGTGTGTGTGTATATATATATATATCTATCTATCTATCTATCTATCTATCTATCTATCTATCTATCTATCTATCTATCTATCTATATATATATATATATATATATGCGATGGGTTTCTTTCAGTTTCCATCAACCAAGTCCACACTCGAGGCTTTGGTCGGTCCGAGGATTTAGTAGAAGACGTTTACCGAAGGTGCCACGCAGCGGGGACTGAACCGGGAATTATATGGTTGGGAAGCAAGCTTCTTACCACACAGTCACACCTGCTTATATCATTTCCTTTGAAATTTTACTTCGTGGGTAGCTGGCCCTTGCGGCCCCAACCACTCTCTAACACTGTATGTATGCACGTATTTATCATAAATGTATTAGCGTGGCGTGTGTATGTATGTATGTATGTATGTATGTAAATATTTGCGAGCCATATACAAAAAGATACACACTGCAGTGTACGTATTTATGTATACGTGTGTGAGTACATTGGCGTAGGTGTATGTATGCGCGTATGTGAATGTGACTATTAGTGATCGTATTAATAAAAGTAAAATCCCATTGAAACCAATGCTGATATTCATATATGTGTACGCGTATGACAATTTATGAGTGTGTATGAACGTGTATGAACGTATGACTATTTGTCAGCCATATTGAAAAAGGAAAACTCTTTGAAGCCAGTGCACGTGCACTCACTCATCTGAGAGGATTCCTATAGGTACATGTATACAAGAGGTCATATAATGATATCGTAAATGATTGTTGAATTTCCTTTGCAGTAATATACACAGCATCTCGTGCACCGTATAACCCATTGTTCTCTTTATAATTGCATTGCACTTGCCTGCATCAAGGTGTGAATACTGAAATAGCTATTAGTGCTGCAGTGTTGTGTATGCAGGTTGCACATGTGGTAGAACCAACGTATGAATATAACCGCATTCGTGCACTTGTGAAGACGTGCATATGTGTGTATATATAAACATACATATTTAGGAATATATATGTATGTACTTTTATACACACACACACTCACATGCATATACGCGCGCTGTCAGTTAAGTTGTTCGATGTCTTGAAACGTATAAGATGTACGAACACATGTGTATATGCGCATTTATACACCCACATATAAGTAGACACACTCATACATTCATACCCGTGGACACAATTACATACTACACATGTACAAGCATGCTCATCTATATGCGGATGTATGTATGTGTGTACGTATGTGTGAGTGTATATGAACGTGTGAATGTTATATGTGTTATGGTTATATTTGTGTGTGTATACACATTATCACACACACACACACACACACGCACACACACACACACACACACACACACACACACACACACACACACACACACACACACACACACACACACACACACACACACACACACACATCACCACTGGTGTATTGGAACCAATGAAAGTCCTCTCCAAGTTAGAAATAATAGCAAAATCTCCTTGAAATCTTACCAAAAGTAATTAAAAAAAAATTTCGTTAGAATTTTCAGGTTTAGGTTTTCCTTACATAGAAAAAGCGGGAGGGTCACGACTGGAATGCTTTTGATCATTCATTGATCTGTCTGAGATGAGCTGACCGGGTACTAAACAACATTATATTTCAGGATATACACATACGGGCGAACATTTGTATGATTGGACCGACAGCATACATGTATTATACATACTTAAACACATACACATATATTTACACACACATACACACGCGCGCGCATACATATATACATGAAGTCAGGTGCGTTTACAGTTAAACACATTTTAATACACATACACATACTTATGTCTGTGTACGCTCTCACACGCTTTCACACGCAACCACACGTACTTTCAAATCTATTTAACAATATAGATATACGTGTGATTTCACACATTTGTAGCCGGACTATACATACTTGTAAATACAGGTGTACATACACGCACACATACACACTCATAGATATACCTACATATGCGCTCACATACACAAACACCCATTCAAGTATCAATATATATATATATAAAGTTTTCTCTGCACCCCGAGTTGATCGCACTAGCAAGTGAAGCTTTTTCGTCGTGCCTTAGTACTCCTTAGACCAAGTACTCGGTTTCCATTGTGTATTCGTGATCGAGATAAGAATATGAGTTTTTTTTAAATATTTATTTTGAAGGTCAACAGTTTTTGAGAGGTGGGGGCCAGTTGATTACATCTACCCCAGTACTTAACTACTTATTTTATTGACTCTGAAAGGAGGAACGGCTACGTTGACCTAGACAAGATTTGAACTCAGAACGTAGAGAGCCGGAAGAATTGCCACTAAGCATTTTTTCCAATTTACTAATGGTTCTACCAGTTCGCAACCATGTGAGTGAAACTGGGTGGACGGAAATACAGTTTCTTCCGTATAAATTCACTTGGCGGGTAGATTCGTGCCGTAGTAACTGTATTGCTAAATGGTTAGGAAGTTGGCTTCGAAACCTCGAGGTCACGGGCATAGCATGCAAATGATAAATCGTCATGTCTGGGATTCGAACTCTAGACCCGAGATGCTTGTCATCTATCACGAGTGATTATAGAAATAATCCCATCTGCTAAAGGCTCAACGTCTGAAATTTGGGGAGAGGGGGAGCATCCGAAAGGATGAAAGGCAAAGTCAACCTCGGCGGAATTTGAACTCAGAACGTAGCGACAGGCGGAATACTTAATCCTTTATTCCCCACAAGGGGCTGAACATAGAGGGGACAAACAAGGGGATTAAGTCGATTACATCGACCCAAGTGCATAACTGGTACTTTATTTATCGACCCCGAAAGGATGAAAGGCAAAGAGGACCTCGGTGGAGTTTGAACTCAGAACGAAACGGCAGACGAAATACCGCTAAATATTTCGTCCAGTGTGCTAACGATTCTACCAACTCACCGCCAACTCGCCTACAAATAATAATAGGCATAAAACAGAGAAAAAAATTGCGTAAAGAAGTACGCTGGAAGCAGTTTCTCACCTTTCACTTCCCATGTTTTGGATATCTATAAAAAAAAAATATTTGACAGTAGTTTTGCTGGATAGTAAACTTCCAAATGTAGAATCTTATTGCAATTGTCGATAGGTTTCTGACTCTGTGTGTTTGAGTGTAATTAGCAATTGTTTTCCATTTCAAGTTCATTATTTTGGGATGTGAATTACTGTATATAAATAAGAAACGCCGTTCGATCCTCGCAAACATTACCGCTGTGGAATAAAGCAGCTAAGGGCTGTAATATTATTGCGGTGATGAACTTCTTAACTAATACCGGATTCCATTTTCAAATACTTATTTATATCGTCCCTATTAACTACCATGTCGATTGCAGTCATGTGATAAATATAGTGTAATTTTAATTGCGGTTCATTCATGTAAAACTCATTTTTTTTGTTGGTAATCATTAATAAATTACGTCATAATTTTGGCCCGACTTTGTTCTGGCATGTAACTACTGACTTGCAATATTACTATAGTCTGAGACTGTTCTTAACATGTAACTTATCTATCTATCTATCTATCTATCTATCTATATATATATATATATATATATATATATATATATATATATATATATATATATATATGTATATATGAGATCACCTTTATCTTTAGATTTAGCTACTATAAGTATTGCTTCACAATTTCATAATCGGGCATTTAGATTCGATGTAATACATATTTAGACCTTTAGATGTCGCAGGCTTCTGAAGAGATAAAGGAAACTTCTGTAGTATAATCCAATATTCAGCTTGGCTTGAATGTTGGTTCAAAGGTAGTCAATGGATTTCTTATGTTGACTTCGCTTCATTTTACAAGAGAGCACAGTTATAAAAATTTTAATAAAATTTCTATTAATATGTCCTATTCTTGCTGCAAAAATTTCGCCAGTTCTGTGAATTCCATTAATATAAAGCATCTCTTATACTATGGTAATAACATCACTTAACGGGCTTACACTTTTATGAACTCTTATAAATGTTAACGTTGCAGAAGATGCCTATCCAATTCTTTGGTACACTATGAGAAAATTGAAATGAAATGATGATTCTCAACAAAAACCCTTCTTTGGAGAGGTAGCAAATGGATTTTATGTAGCGTTACTATTTGCATAAATGTTCGCTACTCAACTAAACATGAAGATTTGTGCTAAGATTTCTAGGCCTGTTTAAAAAAAAAAAAATGAGAGTAACTTGTGACGAACATTTTTTATGATCGATTCTAGCTTTTTACAATCATGTTAACGACAGAAATCAGCTTAGCTGCAACGTTAACTGAAAATGAAATTGAGCTTAAAAAATTCAAGAAATGATATTCTTTGTAACTATTTGCAACAAGTAAAATGTATGTTACGTAATTCTAAAAAAGAAAGATCTGCCATAGAGTTTCAACAAGAAGTTTTTAATACTCTCATATATTTCATACCTATCTTTTTCCTTATCGATTTGGCTTTCGTGTTATTTCTTTCCTTGCTGTAATTAGTGGGCAAAAGTGCTGTAAACTGTTTATGATAATGTAGTATTTGCGAAAAGAAGGGAAATGCTGAGAAAGTTTTCACGATCTGCGATGTTTTCCTTTCATCTCGACACATTTTATTTTCTATAAAAAGCATCTTAATTTGAAATAAAGATTAAGGAATAGTCTTAACCTAACATATTTGCCCCCGATATGAATGAACTACATTACTATTTATTTTTTATTTCGTCTTTGCGCATGCGCTCACTCAAACGTTTCCATTGTCTGAAAAATTTAATTAATAGGATTCAGGTTTATTCCTTGCATTTCGTTCGGAGATCGGAGATGTGAAACAGAGTGACGAAATGTGAAGCTTCATCTTCATGAAAGCGCGTGTGCACACACGCAAACCAAGCACAGAGGAAACAATTGTAAATAATAATAAAGTTGTACTATATTCATTCTTTGACTTCTTTCTTGTATGATGTCTGCGTCTGTCTATTTTTCTATCTATCTATCTATCTATCTATCTATCTACATATTTCTGCTTCTTTGAACGTCATCAGTGACAAGCATCCAATTGTTAGTTAAATCGTATTTTGGATGTTTGCTACTGATGACGCTCAGCGAAGAATAAATGCGTATTTAGGAATTCCACCAACGCCGTTACACACTTTTCGTCTGCTATCGTCTGTCTTCCTCTCTGCCCGCCTAACAATCTCTCTCTGTATGCACATGTGTGTGTTTATGAGTAGATATATAGGTATGTGTTTATATATAAATATATATTATATATCTTAATCTATCTATTCACACCACATATACATAACTGCAAAGATACAAATAATGGTATTTACACAGATAAACAAAAAGCAAGAGAGAAACAAAATCAGATATCACGAGATCTCTTCGTTGTATGTAGTGACATGGCTTACATAATGTTTGTTACTGAGTTAATGACTCATTAACTTCTTGAAGGGAATCGTTTTAAAATTCTCTCTAGAATCTATCTAAAGACTTAAACTAGACAGTTAAAACCTAGACGTATTTAAGCGGTTCTCCTGGGACAGATTAAACTCAGTGAATCAATGTAATGAAAAAGTCATTAATTAAAATAGAAAATAAATGGGCCTGACTCGCCATCCGCATGAATAAAGAATAGTTATATTCGTGCAAATATAATTTATTTGTCATTATTTAAAAACCAACCAGAATTATCTGATAAAGCAAAACAAAAAAACAAGGAAAGCCAAATGAACCTTATTAGTAAAATATTGTTTTAAGAATATTGGCAAGTAAGGGGGGGAAAATGCAGGCTTGTTCCAACATTATTATGACCTCCTTTAAGTTATATTTTCTCCGAAGGCGGCGAATTGGCAGAGTAGTTTGAGGGTCGGATAGTATGTATCATCGTATTTGTTTTGACTTTCTGTGTTCTGTGTTCAATTCCCGTCAAAGTCAGTTTTGCCTTTCACCCTTTCGGAATTGAAGAAAAGACACCACCAATCCGTAGAAGTGGACTGATGCAAAAATATAGGAACTCCTTGCTGGATAGCTTGCGGCTGTGTTTCGGACTCTGCGATCATAGCAAAAGTCAAACCATGGTCTTCTCGGTTGTAGAATAAGTCCAGTGTCCCGATTAACTTCAATCATCTGACACTTTGAGCGTCTTTAGGCGAATCTTTATCGTGTCACTATTAGTAAATATTATCTTGACTCCACAGTTTTTACACCATATTGAATGCCTATTTGGTGTAGATATGCGCACAAGGCTACTAAACAAACAAGCAATTATATATACAGGGTGTCCACAAAGTCTGAGTACATGGGGATGAACACATACTTTAGGAAATTATTATTTCTTATATTTAATTGTTTATGTTATGATTTTATTTACTCCATGTCCCCAGACTTTGTGGAAACCCTATATATATATAGAAGTCAATGTAATGCTAACAGGAAAAATAGAACTCAAAAATGAGAATACGTATATTTTTCATTAATAGTTAGTATAAGCAACAGAGTGACTCAAAGGCCGAGAGTTTTGTGCGTTGGCACTTAGCAAACTTTTGATAAGTGTCAACGCACAAAACTCTCGATTCTTGAATCTCTTGCTTCTTCTAACTGTTAA
>NC_068988.1:64244324-64251577 GCF_001194135.2 Octopus bimaculoides | reverse complement strand
TATATATATATATATATATATATATATATATATATATATGTATGTATGTATATAATATCGAATGCACATACTCAATGTATTTGCTTTGCTTGCTCGCCAGTTTGCAGCTGAATAGCGTTTTGAGGACGACTACTTCATAGCAAACACTGGAAAGTCAAAGGAATTCATTATGTTTGCATTAGGTGGAGTGATGCCCTCATCTTGATTGTTGCTTTGACTGTTCCGACTGTTGTACACTTCATCCTTCTTCGTGTGTCATGTGACTCACCTTAGTGCATTACCTCGGATTGAGCTCAAAACCTCTCGGCGACTGCACTGCACGGTCTTACCGTAGTGGATAAAGGCGGTGGTTTACTGTATTTTTCGTGAATTGTCTGACCCACAAATATATGCAATATATGATATAGTCTCAGGTATATGTGTTGACTACGACAAAGATTGATTAACAGACTCATAAAAACGATCATAGAAACAAATGGGGCGAGGAGTAAAGAGTAAGAACAGCAATATGATCGTGATAGATAAATTCCTAAACAGGTCCATTCAGTTACTTTCAATAAAAATGCTTTCTTATCTAATTGGAAGTTAATATATGTAGATGGCTATTTAGGTGTACGTTCATAAGAGCAGAAGATAAGGCAACGCAAGTGTTGATTTCTCTCCATTGTTGTTGTTTGTGTGTTCGTCGCTCGTGTCTGTGTGAAATTATGATTGTGTATATAAATGTGGTCGCATGTATAGACAATCACACCCAATGATTATATACACATATATGTATATAAATACGCAGAGAGAGAGAGAGAGAGAGAGAGAGAGAGAGAGAGGAAGAGAGAAAGGGAAAGGGAGAAACGAGGTAGAGTTATAATTATATACGTACATGCATAAATGTATATATATATATATATATATATATATATATATATATACATACACCTACCTACATGTACATATATTATGAATGATAAATATATGCATGGCATGTATGCATTCACACCATACACACCTATACACACCAACGTACACATACATACATGCGCGCACTCACACATGTATACAAATATAGGCACATACATATATATGTGTTTGTGTGTTTGTGTGTGGGGGGTTGTCTATGTGTATAAGGAATCAAACACAATACAATATATAGGTTAATAATGCTCGTTTTCCTGGTGTTTTGACGGAAGACGGCAATTGTGAATATTGAGTGTTCATTAACGATGTTGCCAGCCATTATGTAGAATCATCAATAACAGGCCATAATGGCGGTGCTATTCTATGATGACCAATCTTCAATTTGGGATTCAATCGCCTGTATTTATTTACACATCATGGTTCGCTTTATGAATAACAATGGCAATGATTCTCTTTATCACTGTACATATACACCATTATGCACACATTATGTAAGTAGACACGGACAAACATATATGTAGGCACATATAACTGAAACAGATAAAATACACACAGACATATAAACATTCATATATATACTTTCGTGTGATAGTCTTGTGTGAGTTTGCATATATATATATATTACCACGAAAACTAAGGTATACTGCCGAACATAGGCTTACTTAATCACATAATTACAGAATTGATGCCTACGAAGTATATATCATTGTATGCATGTATGCTGGTATCTAAGTATATATATATATATATATATATATATATATATATATATATATATATAATACAATACACACACACACACACACATATTTCTACACACACGTTAACAAAAGTATATGTATGCATATATATACAATGATATATCTTCAGGCTAACTGTCTGTTTCTGTCTCTCTATCGTTCTCTTTCTCTATTCATACACACGCCTGTGTATGTATGTATGTGTATGTGCGCGTTTGTATGCGTACGTATGCTTATATTTACCTATGTACATACACAGGCATATATGCCTGTACGTATGCATATCTGCTAACCCATAGGACAATTACCCCCGACGACAACCACCTCCTAAAACAATTGCTCCCCTTGATTTATTACCCCCTCCCCAATATATTAAGATGTTTTAAATCAACATATCTTGTCCTCAAGGATAATTGTCCTGGGGGAAGGGGAGGGGTGTAAATGTCCTAAACTCCTGCAAGCATGTACGTAATGTACGGACGTATTAGTTTTTGGAGATTGGTTTGTTAGCAGAGCTAAAAACCTCCATTATGTGTATCTGCTTGCGCGTTAACGTCCACACACACACACACACACACACACACACACACACACACACACACACACTAAGTAACACAAAGCAGGAGATTTGCTCTATATAATATTTACATGTCTAAATATTGCATAAGCAAATTCAGCTGCTTTGTGCTATGTTTTTTATATGTTATATGAGATCTTCACAGCAGTTCAGATTGACAAAATGAAGCACTGACTATAATACAATTCTGACCTGGGATTTTTCTAGATATACAGGAATACATATGAAGTGCTAAATATTGGTAACGTGTAGTTCGGTTTCAATCCAACGCATTATATGCCGATACATAAACAGTATATTCTGGATAAGTTTGAGGAGTAAAGATTGTTTTCCAACATCACATGGCAGTCCTGGTTTAGGACTAATCTTGGTGTAATTTAGCCCTAGGAGACATCGTCTCCAGTTGGCTACCCAACACGATCTGTGTCCTTATACTTTCGAACAAGGGAATCTAGCACCCCCACTCAGCTCAAATAACCCAGAAATCGCGATACACAGATATTGTTTTGAGCTGAGTGGGGGTGCTAGACTCCCTTATTCGAATATATATATATATATATATATATATATATATATAAGGACACAGATCATGTCGTATAGCCAACTGGAGACGATGTCTCTTGGGACTAAATTACAGCAACATTAGTCCTAAACCAGGACTGCCATGTTATGTTGGCAAACAATCTTTGCTACAAAGTACTGTTGCTGAGTATCTCACATTGTGAGATTAAAAAATACTAATTTTCTAAAGTTTGAGAAGTTTTTAATTTCTCTTTTTTCTTTTTTATTCAAGAACAATTTGATATATTGGTGAACGGTGAATGGCATTAGATAGCATAAAGATTAAGGTTGTAGTTGAGAAAATGTTAGCTGACATGGAGAACTAGAGGCGATCTGAATATTCTTTTCTACTCTAGGCACAAAGCCTGGAGTTATTTTTTCTCTCTCTTTCTGTTCTACGTTCTCTTCATTAAATCATTATTAAATCACACCCTATCTATCAACATGTAATGTTCTAATGCAAAGCAGTTTGCTTGTATGAATCGTCAGATATTTGGATATTTGTATGTAATTATATATGCCTGCCTGCATGCATGCCTGCCTATCTTTTTGTACATACAGTAATGCTATGGCTGAGTATACAAATTATGTGTTTTCGTTTATATGTGCACTTTTATGCGAGAAATTGCCTAGAGTCGGAAACTATGTTAAAGAACACCTAACGGACAATAATTCAATGAGTCAGACCTGTCTCATGATGTACCATACTGATTTTGATCCAGAATTCTAAGATCACACTTATATTTGTCATACTCAACTGCCTACAGGTTAAATCAGCGAGCAAGCAGTTCAACCGATCGTAGTAATCGAATACTCATCATCAAAACAGACGGAGGATCCATTCATCTTATTTTATTTTTATGTATATATGCATAACTGACGTTGAATTTGTCCAAATCCATGTAAAAAATCTGACCTGTTTAAAATCTTAGATGTTTAAAATTTTACCTCATGGTGGATTATATGTTATGATGTAATCTTCTATGAATGCATTAGTAAAAAAACTATCGAAACAGCTGTCGTGAATTTAAAATTCCATTTGTGTTTACCAGAGTCGGACCAACAATGTGATTTATACTTCCTACATAACTACATTATTCTATCAACACTTGACGTCTTCGATGTTGTTTACCTCAATGTGAGCTTATGTTATCATACCTAACCATTTCTGGCGTCCACCGTAATGATGTGCCTAGATTCTGATGAATCCTTATAACCAAATCATATGTACGAGTGTATTGACGGGAATATGAATGTATATGTATTTATGTAAATGTGTATGCATGTATATAGACGTGTGCATACGTGCATGTATGTAAGTGGGTATGTATGTATGTATATGTGTGTGTGTGTGTACAAGCATATATATTTGCATTATGTATCTACATATGTATGCATGCACTCCTGCATTATGTATGTACGTAAGTATGTGTTATGTATATTTGCATATAGGCACGAATGCATATATATATATATTCATGTATGCAGATATATATGTTTGCATATATGCATGTATGCGTAAATATATATAAAGGGTTGAATGAATAAAAGGAAGTATAGTGTCTCGCTTTTCCTAATTCGTTTCGTTTTGTCACAAGATATATGACACGAAACGAAGTGAAGAAAATTATTTTTTCTCTCTCTTTTTGTTCTCCATTCTCTTCTTCTCTAAATCATTATTAAATCACATCCTAATGTCAATGACTCACTTGGAAAATTCTAATTTTCTTCTTTTATTCTGTTTCATTATCTCCTCTGCTCGTATAATCTTGGCTTTTAGGTGAGCTTTTTATACGAGCTTCCTAGCATGGAGCTAATTAAAAATAACGATTATCCTATCTTAAAGTAATCAGCTGTAGAAAGAAAGGGGCTGATTATTGAGTGAAAAATGACGAAATCTAGGATGAAAGCAAAAATAATATGAAATAAGGGATAATTAACGAAACCGTTTAAACTCTTACTAAATTAGAGAGAGGGAGGGAGAGAGAGAGAGAGAGAGAGGGAGAGAGAGAGAGAGAGAGAGAGAGAAAGAAAGAATGAAAAAAAGAGAGAAATCCAGGGTAGATCTTACCATAGATATCACTGAAACCTGTTTTTATATAAGTAATCTTTTATTTGTCATCACGTTTAAATAGGCAGACATTTTCAGTAAAATGGAAAGTACTTTTAGCTTTCGTTGAAAGCAGCCATGATAAAAGATGTCAGCTCTCACATTATTACAACGAGAGGTTTCGATATGCTATATTGTCGTCTTATTTCTGACACTTCACACCAAATGTCTTCGCGAATAGCATACACACTACAAACTGCCATTTCTCTCTTTCAGTTCATCTGAGGAAGACTGAAGACTCGTACGTAAAGAGAAACTCTAAATTGTGACAGAAGGTATCATCAGTTCTAACACAAATTCCTTCTCCCTTAACCTTTCCCTTGTCATACATCAATTAGTACCTTAAAACACAACTCGCAAAACAGTTGCTGATCCTTTGCATAAGGATCTCGAAAGCACCCTCGAATGGGAATATGTCAATTACGTGTCTTTCAATTACAAGAAAACCAGAAGCTGATCATATGTATATCGTTGCAATTATGCAAAAGTATAAGTACAAAGCGTTGCTTTTTCAGAAAACGAAAAAATAGTTTCACCGTTCCAAAATTCTTTACTCAAACCTAAAACTAATTATAGGGATAAGAAGCTTAGGGTATACAAAGGTAAAAATTGGAATAAACGTGACGTAACGTGGTATAACCCTCCCTTCAATTCCATAATAGAAACTAATGTAAGTAGAAAATTAATGAGTATACTAAAGCTCAATTTCCCCTTTCACACAAGTATTACCATTTATCCTCCCGTAGAAACGTTAAGGTCTCCTACTCAACTCTCCCCAATCTAGTAGAACAATTATAGCTGGCATGAATAAGAAACACATATCCATTAGTAATAATACCCCTAGCAGCACCGATCCTAATAAAAGTCGCAATAGGACAAACAATAATAATATTCCTCTTATCATTACTATCTCAACAGACACTAATACTGTACGCAACGATACCATCAGCGAGCAAGTCCTGTCAGTTAGTAGATATCATAATATTGGCACCAGTCAGCCTGTCACTAAAAGGGATAGTAGCAGTTTAACTGGTACTTAATTCATTGACCCTGAAAGGGTGAAAGGCAAAGTTAACCTCGGTGGAATTTGAACTCGGAACCTAGCGGCAGATGAAATACCGCTAAGCATTTCGCCCGGCGTGCTAGCGATTCTGCCAGCTCGCCGCCTTAAAAAAAAGGCGGCCATGGGAGGGTGGGTTTTGGGTCGAACCCCACACCCCTCAGATACCGACTGGTTGCTCTAACCATTAAGCTAAACGGCCCTTGACAACAATAATAATAACAATAATAATGATATCTTATTAGCCACAGGGGCATAAACAGAAGAATCAAACTCACGCTAAAGCAAAAAATATAAATAATCAAAATTCAAAGCAAAAAGAAAAAAACTGAAAAAAATACACCCTCCTCCAAAATATAACATTAACACTGTTTTCTTTCTGCCTTTATGTTAATGAATTCAGCACAAATTCTGGTTGCCATGGTAATGTAGATGTTGTCTATAAGATTATGAGATTGTCCTGAATAATATATATCCTTTATATGTTTGAAGCCTTCTTCCCTGCAGTCGTTTGGTATATGATCTGATTAAATGATACAAGTCATCAGTTGTCACGACATAATCATTGACTAAATTGCTCACAACTTTCAACGTTTTCCTATTATCATTCTTCTTCTCATTATTATTATTGGTGGCAGATAAATGAAATCGTTATTATTATCCAAAAGGTAGCGAGCTGGAAGAACCGTTAGCGCGCAGGACGAAATGCTTACTGGTATTTCGCCCGTTGCTACGTTCTGAGTTCAAATTCCACCGAGGTCGACTCTTTACCTTTCACCATTTCGGAGTTGATAAATTAAGTACCAGTGGAACACTGGAGTTCATGTAATCGACTAGTCCCCTCCTCACATATTTGAGGCCTTATGCCTCCACTAGAAAGGATTATTATTATTAAGGCGGCGAGCTGCCAGAATCGTTGACATACCGGGCTAAATGCTTAGCGGTATTTCGTCTGCCGTTACGTTCTGAGTTCAAATTCCGCCGAGGTCGACTTTACCGTTCATCTTTTCGGGGTCGATAAATTAAGTACCAGTTACGCACTGGGGTCAATGTAATCGACTTAATTCCTTTGTCTGTCCTTGTTTGTGTCTTCTATTCTTAGCCCCTTGCGGGCAATAAAGAAATAAGAAACGTTAGCACACAGGGCGAAATGCTTAGCGGTATTTTGCTCGTCGCTCTGTTCTGAGTTCAAATTCCACCGAGGTCGAGTTTGCCTTTCATCTTTCAGAGGTCGATAAAATATGTACCAGTTGAACACTGGGGTTCGATGTAATCGACTCATCCCCTCTCCTA
>NC_068988.1:64238807-64241092 GCF_001194135.2 Octopus bimaculoides | reverse complement strand
ATATATGCATGCATCATATCTCACGGGGATAATAAATTCATAAGAACCATCGTTGACTATTTTTTAAATGTTGCTTAGTTATTTTCCTCTTTCATTCTTGAAATGCCTCCACCAAAGACCACAGCCTTGTCATATCTTTGAATATTTGTGGAACGAAACTAGATTCACATGAAAATAACTTTTTACACACACATACACACACACCTCTACACATAAATGATATATTCACTAAATTGTAAAGAAGTCGTATTTGAAAATATCTTCTGTAAATGACAAAAAGGAACAAATATAAATAAATATAATAATATTCTTCGGTTCCGAAGTATATCCTTTGAAAATTTTGTTACCTGCATTAAATAAATATGAGTGTTTGACATAAAGTGTCCACAACTTCCGTAACAGCAATCATTCAGAAGCTAAGTGTGCAACTTATGTTTATATAGGGACGAAGAAATACAAACACATACGTACATATATATGTAAATCTACACCCTTGAATGCACACGCATATACATACATACGCAACCACACACTGTTATTGAGATAGAATGAATGAAGCGAATATACAGAAACTTTTTTATAAATGCCATCGTCATATAATTGACAGGTACTATTAGACAAAAAAAAATTTACATTAATAATAATAACAATAATACATAATGTGAATGTGTGTGTATATTATATATATATATATATATATATATATATATATATATATATATATATATATATATATATATATATATATATATATATATATATATATATATATATGTATATATGTATAAATATATATATCACGTACACATATTTATATACATCACCCACACATACATATATCACACATATATCATACAAACACACATTGACAATATCTATATATTTGCGTATTAATAAATATACATGCATATATATATATACATATACATGCATATATATACATATGCATATATATATATATACACACACATGCATATATACATATATACACATGCATATATATACATATGCATATATATACATACATATGCATACATACATATGCATATATATACATATGCATACATATACACATGCATATATATATATATGCATATATATTTATACATATATTTGGATACACACCTACATATACACACAAACACGCCCACACATACAAACACACACATAAACCAACAGCGCACACATACGCTCGCAAAGTACCATCTCACGCATTTGTACTTACGTCTAAGAGAGACATTCACAGACACTCACTGACGCTACAGCGCATGTCCCAACCACACGTTAACCTGACTGAGCTAAAACTTGATTGATCCGACGGAAAATCAAAATAAATACTTAAATTTTATAATTTTATATAGATGTCTTTTCTCATTTTTGGGTCCTTTTTTTCTTGCCAAACAGCAGAAATGTAAGACTGATTTAAAGAAAACAGCCTGGTAAAATGTCGAACTAACGTTTTGATTTGTGTGTGTGTACATATATCATGTCTCTTATATTCAATGTGTTTTCAATCATTACTGGGGCACTATCTTGAAGAATTTTCAGTCGTATGAATCGACCCCAGTACTCATAATTTTTTTTTAAAGCCTGGTATTTGTTCTATCGGTCTGTTTTGCCAGGGACGTAAACACACTAACACCGGTTGTCAAGCGGTAGTGGTAGTGGGGCAAACACTGGTACAAAGACATCCCCCCAACATATATGGCTTAGTGGTTAGGGTGCTGTACTCACGATTGGAAGTTCGTGGGTTCGATTCCCAGGCCGGGCGTTGCGTTGTGTTCTTGAGGAAAGCACTTCAATTGACGTTACTCTGCGATCATTTCGACATGTGACATGTGGCACCCATTGCACCTGTACAGGTAATGTCGATTTTATGGAGGACGTGAGCTTATGTCTACACCAACATTTGATCACTATAAACAAATCATCTGTGTGGTTGTTCGGTAAGAAAATTGTCGAACCTTAATACGTGGTCTAACGACGGCAGAGTCCATTATATATATATATATATATAATGTTCTCAGTTCTGTTAACGGCTTGGCGTTCGGGCGAGTATACTTGGCATTGATGTGGCAACATTTGAAATGTTGTCTAGGTGAATGCAGCTGATGAGGACTAATCAGATTTACGTTGTGAAACGTATTTGAAAAGTCTGAAACCTAGGTACTGCATTACCCTTAATCTGGGTTGTTCATTTTCGGATGTTCTTCCTAAGGTAAGACAAGTTTTTCATGTTTTGTTGCACACACGCATTTTTGCCAGTATATACGCAGTGAAGCTAT
>NC_068988.1:64232418-64238765 GCF_001194135.2 Octopus bimaculoides | reverse complement strand
ATATATATATATATATATATATATATATATATATATATATATATATAATTGAGGGAGTGGAAATTGTAAAATGCAATATATTTATCTGGAATTCAAAGTCAAATATGCATACGACAACTATGAAGGAATTACTTTACACTCATATTCTTGTATGCACAGCGGGACTTCTTAAAGCTTTCTAAATGTGACGCGATGATTGCGCACAATCGTTCTTAACCTGAGTTGATGTGCTCGTTTGAAGGCTCAGAACACCCACAAGTGTGCGCTATCAAGTATGTTATGAACCACTGCATGAAATAGTAAGCCTAAACACTGGATAGACTCATACAGATTGTGTTGTTCGCTCGTATATTTGGCATAGTTAAGAAGTTCGCTCGCAACCACATGCTTGGTACCTTTGGCGAATGGATTATACTACAGCACAAAGCTTTAAAAATAAACACTGGGGTCGATTCGTTCGACTAAAACCCTTCATCGTGGTGCCGCAGTATGACTGCAATCCAATGACTGAGACACGTAATAGACCGAAATAAGCCCCAAAAGATTTCTATTAAAAAAAGTCTTTTTTTCATGCAAATTTAAAAAAAAAATGACATAAAATATATACTAGTGAGTTGTGTCATTCAAGAATTAAAAAAGAAAATCTAATTTTAACATCTGTTAAAAGGATACATGCATTAGTAACAGAAATGCATTGCAGATTTATTCACAAGCGACATCTGTCGTTCTATCTTATCATCTGTATATCTTCGTAGTTTGGAACAACATGGCTTATCTATGCAGTCTGCATCAATATACATGATGCACCTTGCAACCCGAATCTTGTAATTATCTATCATCAGCAAGAACACGTCTACCTTGGCAGTCATCAACACTTTATATCTATTAAGCTAACAAGTACAGCTTAATGATTATCTAGTCAATATAATAAGCAATTTGTTTTTCTCTTTTGTTGCTCTGGTTACCAGTAAGTTGCCGCTAACTTTAAATAATGACTGATATTGTGAATGTGTATATGTGTGTGAGATGTGTATTTGTGTGTGCTTGTGTACGTGTGTGTGCGTGTGTTTTTGTGCGTGTGTACGAGTGTATATGCATGTGTGACTGTGTGGGAGTATAGATGTGTGTGGACGAGTGTGTTTGAGTGCAGGTATATGTGTAAGTATGTGTGCAAGTGTGCGCGTGAGTGTGCACATGTGCGTATGTGCGCGTGTGTGTTTGTGTAAATGTATGTTTGTACATATGTGTATGTGTGCGCAAGAGTATGCAAATGTGCACGTGCGTGCGTGTAGGCGCACATTTGTGTGAATGTATATGTGTGTGCATGCGCGAAAGTGTGTGCTTAGTGTGCGTGTGTTAGTTAGATACCGTATTGGGAAGAGTCGAATCTTTCGTGTCAGGCAAAATGATCAGTAGTTGTTCCGGTTCTTTGCGCTCTGAGTTCAAACCCGGTGTCAAATTTAATTTCATCGTTTTAAGGTTTATAAAGCAATTCCTGGCGGTGGGTTGCTTCGAGCAGTGGTTCTCAACTGGGGTCTTAATGACCCTTGGGGATCCATATAAAATTTTGTTATTGAAGTTTATGAAGAATTAATTCGTTCCACTTATACAATACACAATATATTTTAACAAATTATACATAGGCGCAGGAGTGACTGTGTGGTAAGTAGCTTGGCTCTGGGTTCAGTCCCACTGCGTAGCACAGTTGTAAAGTGTCTTCTACTATAGCATCGAACCGACCAAAGCCTTGTGAGTGGATTTGGTAGATGGAAACTGAAAGAAGTCCGTTGCGCATGTATGTGTGTGTGTGTGTGTGTGTGTGTGTGTGTGTGTGTGTGTGTGTGTGTGTGTGTGTGTGTGTGTGTGTGTGAGTCCTTACCATCGCTTGACAACTGATTCTGCTGTTTATGTCCCTGTAACTTAGCGGTTCGGCAAAAGAGATCAATAGAATAAGTACTAGGCTTACAAAGAATATGCTCTGGGGTCGATTTGTTCGACTAACGGCGTTGCTCGAGTATGGCCGCAGTCAAATGACTGAAAAAAAATAAAAGAATATAATTTATAATAATATTTAATTATAAAAATATTCGTTTAGTCTTATTTGTTTCCGTCGACTGCGACCATGCTGGAGCACCGCTTTCAGTCGAACAAATCAACCCCAAGTTGATTTGTTCGACTAGTACTTATTTTATCGAACTGTTAGCCGAAGCGCTAAGTTACGGTGACGTAAACACACCAACATCAGTTGTCAAGTGATGGTGGGTGGGGGGACAAATACAGACACATAAATACATAGATACACACACATATATATTATATATACACACACACGCGCGCGCGCAACGGGCTTCTTTCTGTTTCCGTCTACCAAATCCGCAGTGAGACTGAACCTAGAACCATGTGGTTGAGAAGCAAGCTTCCTACCACAAGGCCACTCCTGCACCTAATATGATTTTTTTTAAACATCGAATGCCTAGGACGGTCCATCCGAGTAAAAACTGGAATCAAGGGGTTTGTAGGTAAAAATGGATGGGCCCCAATGGATTTAAAGGAACTGTTAGAAGATCGGGCGAGATGGCTTGCTGTATCCAAGACTTCTTACTTCAGCGTTATCATAAACAAACTATGGTATAACTTCTCAATTTCTTTCGTAAACGCTCCGCAGATTGACTTCCAAGTTCGTTGTTATCGTAAACACACCTAAGTCTTTAGATTTTTATCTGTCAAAATATGAATGTAAAGTATATTTGCCAGCTAAATGTGGCGGTCCCATAGGGTACGATGGTACTATTGGTTATAGTCCCTGGAGGACATCTCCAGCTGGTTCACGTCACACTGATTAGTATTTGCGAAGGGAAATCATTGTTCCCATCTCTAGCCTTACCTGATACATGCAAACCGGGTTTCTGGGTAGCACACACTGATGATGGGTTACTACCGAGAAACCCATGTCTGTGTGTAATATGTAAGGCTAGAGATGAGAACGATAATTTCCCTTCGCAAATATTAATCAGATATAGACAGTGTGTCGTTAGCCAGCTGGAAGAGATATCCTCCTGGCGCTATAAACAACAGTAGTATCGTCCCCTATGGGACGGCCACATTTAGATGGCAAATATACTTCACGATTCTGTGCTGTTACTGTTTACTTCTAGCCTAGAGATTTAATACATAATGAATGTATTAGATTTAATTAAACACCACGAATAGATTTATTTCTTCATTTCAACCATCAATAAATTATCTTTATTTTAATTCTTTTTTGTTTTAGTCATTTACCGATGCTGCTTCTAATTTCCTACATGACATTAATATTACTGCCTACTTTCTGACTTTTACAGAGTATTTTACCAATTAAATTTCGAACATTGCTCAGAAAATTTTAGCGTATACAATACAGTGTATCGCATCGAGTAAATTGGAAAGATGGAGTAACAAACGCTGCAATTCTAGCAAAGCTGACAGTCCAAAGACACCAATTGTCGGGAATCGAGTCCGGACAACTATCATATTAATTATAGCTTTGGCGATCTTTCGTTACCAGTTCCAAAGCTATCACTTAAACCACGTGTGTTTATTTACATCACATCGGCCTTCTCCGTAAAAGGGTTTTAGGGTTAAGGAATTCAGATCGTAACCGTAAAACCCTTTCACGGAAAAGGCCTATGTGATGTAAATAAACACACGTGGTTTATTTACATGACAGCTTTGGAACTAGTAACGTAAGATCGTCCTATATTTTATCTCTGAGTCACTTGCCTAAGACGACCCTAATATGAAATGTAGAGAGGAAGAAAACAAGAAGCCGTCGAAGATATTCGTGGACTGATGACATCAAAGAACGAAGCGGAAACAAGAGCCTTTGTTGATTGTATGAATGTAGCATAACAGATAACTGGTGTGTTTTGGTAAGCCGACCTCTGGACACAGGGAGGACACCTGGCTAGCTGATGGCTGCATGAACCCTTGATCCTCTCTCGTTTGACAATGAAAGTTTAGGTCTTCGACGAACTGAATTACCTGCTGATTGAATTAACCTTTAAGTGGCTGAGTATTCCACTGACAGGTGTACTCTTAAAGAAATTCTCAAGCAGAATGAGCAGGAGACAGTGTGTGGGATAAGACTGAACCAAGAATTCAAAAGGCACAGGTTTTTATGCAGTTTCCATAAAAAAACTTTCACACATTTGCCGAAGATTCTACGCCGTGCGACTGAAATGAAAACTACATGGTTGCAAAGTGACCTTTTTAGTCATTCGACCTAAACATGGAGAATTAAAAGCATATTAAATGCATGGAGTATTAAAGCTATATTAAATACATAGACTATTAAAAATATATTTAACACGTGGAAAAATAAATCTATACTTATTACATGGGGTATTAAAGCTGTAATTAATATATAGAATAATAAAGCTATTCTCAAAGCATACAGCATTAAAAATATATGAATACATGGACCATTAAAATTATACTTAATGCATAGGTGATTATATACATGAAATACATGAAGCATTAAAACAATATTATATACACAAGTAAATGGTGTCCCAAAGCTATATTTAATAAAGGGAACAATAAAATTATATTATATTCGTGAACAATTAAAATATTCTTATTTAGGAGTATAGGTGAATTAATAGACAGAACAATAAAACTATAATAATTCATGGAACATGAAAATGGGATATAATGCAAATATCATTAAATAATTATTTACAGTCGGAGCATTAAAATATATTCGATATAAACGCTTTTGAAAATATATTTAATAAATGAAGCATAGAAAATATATGCTATAATTAAAACATGCAAACTTCTGAGACATGCAGACTCATAACTCTAGTTTCTCGGTTTCTGTGGCGTATATATGCCCTCTACCACTGGAAAGGGACGTCGTTTTGTGGTAGAGTTATTATGTTTTGATAGCTGAGCGGACTGAAGTAACACGAAACGAAATGTTTTGCTCAAGAACACAACGCGTTGCCCAGTTCAGGAACCGAAACTGCTATCTTACCACTACGAGTCCAACACCCTAACCACTAAGCCATGCGCATCTACTTATAATTATAGCCTGGAATGTAAAAAAAAAAGGATTAAAATAAACAATGGTTTCTTTAAATTACCTTTTCTGTCACCATGTCTTTAGTGTCCTTACTTCTTTAATTAGGCACAAGCCCTCAAAATAGAAGTGACAACACAAAACACAGACAAAACAATAAATGGGGTACGTAAAACATATAACAAATGAATTAGGAATAGAAATGAAAATGAAATAGTCCCGGGGTTGATTTGCTCGACTAAAGGCGGTGCTCCAGCATGGCCGCAGTCAAATGACTGAAACAAGTAAGTAAAAAAGTACTGCAAAGCTCTGTAACAAGTTAGCAGTGGTGCAAAATGGTCGATCGTGCCAAAGCTATTATTTAGTTTGGTCTACAGCTTTTTCTATCGATTTCTCTTTGTCGAACCACGAGTCCACAGAGCATAATTCGACACAGGATAACCAATACCGGGCTTTTAAGTGCTATGACATAAACAAACCTTTATACATACACACATCCATTCAATCTATTGTGACTTTTTTTTTAACATGTCTCAGCTACAGCTTAGATCCGTTTTGTCATCCTGGTACTAAAAGTTAGATTTCTTTCCTGACGATGTTTTTGCCTGAAGTAACTGAAATCTCTAACAGAATAGATCGATTCTCGTTTTTGTTTTCGTTGTCATTTTGGGGAATTATAGCTGAATGCTTCGCCTTGGCCTTCCTTTAAGTTTGGACAGGCATCAGTGTTTTTCAAGAAAAGTTCTGCAGTTTCGCGAAATGAAGGGTCTTTAAAAAAAAAAAATGATTGAAAATTATTTTATGAAGTAGCATTCATCAGCTTCAAAGTAATAATTTATTATAAGATATTTTCTTATAGATAAACTCGTTTCCTGAAACAAATTCGAATGATGTAATATCTTTAAAAAATCGGAGTTCAAGGAAGAAGATGTAAACAATATTGTTGCTGTTAGAACTCCGTCGGTTACGACGTCGAGGGTTCCAGTTGATCCGATCAACGGAACAGCCTGCTCGTGAAATTAATGTGCAAGTGGCTGAGCACTCTACAGACACGTGTACCCTTAATGTAGTTCTCGGGGATATTCAGCGTGACACAGTGTGACAAGGCTGATCCTTTGAATTACAGGCACAACAGAAACAGGAAGTAAGAGAAAGCTGTGGTGGAAGAGTACAGCAGGGTTCGCCACCATCCTCTGCCGGAGCCTCGTGGAGCTTTAGGTGTTTTCGCTAAATAAACACTCACAACGCCCGGTCTGAGAATCGAAACCGCGATCCTATGACCGTG
>NC_068988.1:64227769-64231834 GCF_001194135.2 Octopus bimaculoides | reverse complement strand
CCCTTCCCCTCAAAATTGGTGGCCTCGTGCCAAAATTTGAAACCAAAGTTATTTACAAATTTGCATTGCAGTCGATTTCGTCAAATAAACTTCGCTCGCTCTACTAAAATGTGTGACAGCATGTCAAAGGAAAACATCAATGTTACCGGAATAAATTTTATCGATTCCAGAACGATCAAAGGTTAATTCAGCTACCATGGGATTTGAACTCATTACACGGAAAGATGAAACCAAATACTATTAAAACAAAATTTTCTGTGTCCGCACGTAAACATTTCAAACTTGCTCATTAACTTGGTAAGTCTCCTAATTAGTGAGCCATTCTTCCATTAGCAATATAAGGTTTAATGTAATCCTTTTCACTTTTCGTTGCGTGTTGAACCACTAATTAAATATTCAGCCTTCTACATTGGACGCGTATTTAGTTCTTAGTGGACTAAAATCTGAAGCTGTTGTCCATTTGGTAAACTATCTTAACTTTAATGCTATAATATGATGTGATTCTTCTTGACCATTAATCGGTTTAATCCGAAGTAATCTGAAAATCTGTTAGTCAGTTCTTTACACGAATTATCCACAATGAATACGGTCTTTCACTGTCCAAAATCACTGGATCGTTCTCTTTCCTCGGCTTTTGTCCTTTCGCTTCCTACCAACAGCAATTGTATCTATTCTAATCCTCTCGCTAGAAGTTAATCATTTCTAAATCAGCGGATAGATACTTAAAATTTACACACACACACACACACACACACACACACACACACACACACACACACACACACACACACACACACTGTATTTACTTGTCGCACTATTTTATACTTGACTGTAGCTGAAAAAAACTGGGGTGCATCTTATACATGGGACAAAGAAATCTTATGAAGGAAAAAGAATTTGCATTAAGATTTAACACTGGATTAGGGCTGCTTACGCACAAACAAAAATGGTAGAGTGTTGAGAGCTCAATTGTGTAGGCCACTGGTTTTTCGCTAGTGCTTTTTATCACCAGATTACAAGAAAATAGAAGTTGGTTTCATAAGTCGAGTAGAATCGTTAATACGTTAGATAAAATGCTTAGCGGCAATTAATTCGTTTTTATATCCCGGGTTCAAATTCTACTGAGGTCAACGTTGCCCGTCATATTTTCAGAGTCCATGAAATAAGTACCATTTAAGTACTGGGGTAGGGTGGGGAACGATACAATCGACTAGATCCCTCCCCGAATTTTTAGGTTTTGCGCCTGTAGTAGCAGGGGTTATTAAGGCAGCGAGTTGCTAGAATCGTTAGCCCTTTACATCCTGAGATTACAAATCTCGCCGACGTTGATTTTGTTTTCTGTCCTTTCGGTGTCAATCAAATAGGGACCACTTGACCACTAAGGACGATGTAATCGACAATTCCCTTCTCCCAAAATTTCAGCCCTTATGCACAAAGTAGAGAGGATTCCTCTTATTATTACCTGCAAAAAAACCCGCCCAAGGGTAGCAGTTTTCTGCTAGTACGCATAATTCCTTAAATCACTCAACGCCCTAGGTACATTTTTGTATTCAAAACCATCTTTTATCTTCCTCATGAAAGTCAGGAGTTGGAAAGGTCATATATTATCCTCTCCCCAGTTTAATAATATTAATTTTGTCAACCTACACTTTCACTTTTTAAATTCTGTAATGTCCCTACCATCCCTATTTGAAATATGAGATCAGATCATTGCTCAAAAGGGGCTGTGTGGTAAGTAGCTTGCTTACAGACCAAACGGTTCTGGGTTCAGTCCCACTGCGTGGCACCTTTGGCAAGTGTCTTCTACTATAGCCTCAGGCTGACCAAAGCCTTGTGAATGGATTTGGTAGACGAAAACTGAAAGAATCCTGTCGTATGTTTATATATATATATATATATATATATATATGTATATGTTTGCGTGTCTGTGTTTGTCCTCCCAAAATCACTTGACAACTGATGCTGGTCTGTTTACGTCCTCGTAACTTAGCGGTTCGGCAAAAAAGGCCGATAGAATAAGTACTAGGCTTACAAAGAATAAGTCTTGGGGGCGATTTGCTCGACTAAAGGTGGTACTCCAGCATGGCCGCAGTCAAGTGACTGAAACAAATAAAATGATAAGAAAAAAAGAATAAATATACAGGGTGGCCTAAAAGTAGGTTTACAGTTATTTAACTATCTCTTTCGCATTCATATATTAACAGTTTAGATTTTAATTATAAAAAATATGATAATTTAGTTATAATTTAAATATGCTAATTTAGGTAATTTTGTCAAGTTCCCTTTTCAGTTTGTAATTGTGTTTTTTTTTAACAGGTACTGTAAAGTGTGAGCCATGACAAAATTTCAATCAAGAGCAAAGAAAGTGAATACTAAAGCAGTATTGGAAGTCTGAAAATGCCGAGCAGGTGCACACAGCATGACAAGAAGCCTTTCACACTCCTCCGCCTTCATACCAGGCAACTTATTGGATAAGAAATAATTTTGATACCACAGGTTTAGTGAGTGATGCACCAAAATGTGGACGCCCTAAGACTTCTGGGATTGAAAAAAATGAGATGTTAGTGGCTATGACGTTTGGAAACAGTCTAAAGAAGTCCACACGACCGCGCTTCTCTAGAATTATCCATACCAAGTACATCATTGCAACACCTAATATATTAGCTGAAATTAAAACGTGATAACTGTAAACTTACTTTAGGGCCACCCTGTATATATATATTTATTCAACAACGTCGCGCAAATTCGTAAAAATTTACTAACTTTCCCTGACAAATTCAATGATTTGTAGTATTTTTTCAGTCCCTGGTTATCCCGATAAAACAGAGCTGTTAGCAAACGCTTTTCAGCAACGGACATTTATCTTTACCATCGTTTACGTCTAGGGTTACTTGTCCAATATATGCTTTTGTTTTCTAGATGGTAGGATTTATGTGAAGAATATTTACTGATATTCCTAGCATGTCAATGGTAATCCTGGTGATTATACGGTACTCCTAATAAATAGATGTACTCCTGATGTATAATTGTATGGTACTCGTATGGTACTCTTATATGGCACATTCAGTAACCCAATAATTGGTGAATGACTATTTCTTCATAAATCAAGTGGAGGCGCAATGGTTAGAGCAGCGGACTCGCGGTCATAGGATCGCGGTTTCGATTCCGAGACCGGGCGATGTGAGTATTATTTGAGCGAAAACACCTAAAGCTCCACAAAGCTTCGGCAGGGGATGGTGGTGAACCCTGCTGTACTCTTTCACCACAACTTTCTCTTACTTCCTGTTTCTGCTGTGCCTGTAATTCAAAGGGCCAGCCTTGTCACACTGTGTCACGCTGAATATCCCCGAGAACTACGTTAAGGGTACACGTGTCTGTGGAGTGCTAAGCCACTTGCACGTTAATTTCACGAGCAGGCTGTTCCGTTGATCGGATCGACTGGAACCCTCGACGTCGTAAGCGACGGAGTGCCAGCAACAACATAAATCAAGGCAAGAGAGCTTCTACATGACCGTATTACCTGTTAGAAATAGCAGCGAAACGTCTCTCTAAAAATGCCTTAGAGTTTGAAAAAATGAACAAATTTACGAATGCTATCTGGAATAAAATATTCATGAAAATACGACAGTGTGAGTATAGCTGGATCGACTCTGATTAAGGACCTTCTCAAGGAGAGCTAGGCTTGGGGGTTAAGTATCAGCATCAACAAAACCGACATATAAATTGGTAAGTACAACATTTGTGTTTGTTTCTGCGTTCTACCAAATCATTCACAAGGCAGCGCGCGCGCACGCACGCACGCACACACACACAAACACACACACACACAGACACAGACACACAGACAAATGCATACACATACACACACAGACACACACACACCACACGTGTATACATACACTCATACATGTATGTGTATGTGTATGTGTATGTGTGTGCATTTGCGCGTGTGTATACGTGTATATATATATATATATATAAATATATATGTATATATATATATAAATATATATGTATATATATATATATATATATATATATATATATATATATATATATATATAT
>NC_068988.1:64223251-64225236 GCF_001194135.2 Octopus bimaculoides | reverse complement strand
ATATATATATATATATATATATATATACATATATATTTATATATGTGTATATATGTGTGTGTATATATACATACATGCATATATAAATGTATATATAATCTGTATGTTTGTATGTATATGTTATATATATACACACATGCGTATGCATATATAAATATATATGTATACATACACATAAACAGACACACACACATGCTCACGCACACACATACTCACGCACACACATACTCACGCGCACACATACTCACGCACACACATGCGCACACAAACCTATATATAAACCTTGTAGAGGGTTACTTGTTCAACTTAAAGAATTCTCAGACGTGAGAGATCCTTAACTATGGCACTCGTCTATCGTTACTGAGAACCAGTTCTCCCGTGTAGAATGCAAAGTATCGCACTTAGACAGGTTTTGAGGGTGACAAGGAGGGGAAATTTTGTAAACTTTTCATTCTACAAATAAAAATGAAAGATTGACCGATAAACGTAGGCAGAATAGATAAAAGTTGAAATCGCGAGAGAAGACTGAAAGTGAAAGTAGAGGGAAGTGGTTAGAGAGAATGAGGAAGAGGAAGGTTGAGAGAGAAAGCGTGTGTGTGAGAGAGAGAGAGAGAGAGAGAGAGAGAGAGATAGAGAGAAAGAGATAAAGAAACGTATTTAGAGAGAGAGAGGGAGGGAGAAAGGGAGTACTTAGAGAGAATGAGGGAAGGTGAGATTATGACAGAAAGGGAAGAGAGAAGTACTTAGAGAGAATAAGGGAAGGGGAGATTGACTGATAGAGAAACGTACTTACAGAGACGGAGGGAGAGAAACGGAGAGAAGAGGAGCGAGGGGTAAAGAGGGAAAGAAGTGGAGAGACAGTGAGAGAGAGGGAGAGAGTACTTAAAGGGAATGAAGAGGAGAGAGTGAGGGAGAGACGTACATAGGAAGAGAGTGAGAGAGATGTACATAGAAAGAGAGAGAGAGAGAGAGAGAGAGAGAGAGAGAGAGAGAGAGAATGGCGGAGGAAATTGAGAGAGAGTCAGAAAGAAGCAGAATTAGGTATATTTGATCGAATTTGAGTCGCGAGTAAAAAGGTAAGTATTTGAGAGGACGAAAATAGGAAAAAAATAACAGAATATATAAAAATAGAAAGGGTAGTAGATAGACGGAGAGAGAGAGACAGAGAGAGAGAGAGAGGGGAAGGGAGAGAGACGGAAAGAGGGAGTGAGAGAAGTGCATACAGAGAGGAAGCAGGAATAAGACAGGTAGAGAGAGAGAGAGAGAGAGAGAGAGAGAGATGAGTTGACAAGTAAAAACTAAGAATAAGAGATGAATGATGAGATAAAGCAAAAAAAAACAAAAAAAACAAAAATTATTTGGTTGATAGTGAAAGTGAAAGAAGGTAAGTAAGTAAATAAATAAATAAATAAATAAATAAGTAAATAATAGATGTAAAGAAACCAGGGAGGAAAAAAGAGAGGAAAAGACGTAAAGTCATGATTGATCTTTGCCAGATAATTAAGTGCAAAATAAAAGGAGTGGAGAACATAGACGCAGAGGAGGAAGGAATAATAGAAGACATAATAACATGACAAAATACAGCGAACAGTCAACAATAAGCTGACACTGTTATCCATAGTAAGAAAAATATATAATATAATATATGAGTGGCTGTGTGGTAAGTAGCTTGCTTACCAACCACATGGTTCCGGGTTCAGTCCCACTGCGTGGCACCTTGGGCAAGTGTCTTCTACTATAGCCTCGGGCCGACCAAAGCATTGTGAGTGGATTTGGTAGACGGAAACTGAAAGAAGCCCGTTGTATATATGTATATATATATATATGTATGTGTGTTTGTGTGTCTGTGTTTGTCCCCCCACCATCGCTTGACAACCGATGCTGGTGTGTTTACGTCCCCGTAACTTAGCGGTTCGGCAAAAAGAGACCGATAGAATAAGTACTAGGCTTACAAAGAATAAATCCTGGGGTCGATTTCCTCGACT
>NC_068988.1:64218490-64219201 GCF_001194135.2 Octopus bimaculoides | reverse complement strand
GGTTGTTGCCTAAGCAGTACAGAGGTGTCATCCGCCAGAAGGAAGAAATCTCCACCATTTGTCAATCGTGGATGCAGCAACTTGCTGTTACAGCGCATCTCTCCATACTACTACTACTACTACTACTACCCCCACTACTACAACTACTACTACTAATACTACCCCCACTACTACTACCCTGCAGTACTACAACTACTACTATTACTCCACTACCACTTCTACTACTATTACCACCACCACCATCACCACCACCACTACCACCACCATCACTACTAATACTACTACTATTACCACCACCACCACCACCACTACTACTACTATTAACACCACTACCACCACTACTACTACTATTAACACCACCAACACCACCACCATAACCACCACTACTACTACTACTACTACTACTACTACTACTACTACCGGATTACATACTCAGTTTAAATTCTACCGAGGTCGACATTTCCTTTCATTGTTTCGTATTCGATAAAACATTTACCCTCTTCCCACAGTTTCAGTCCTTGTGGCTTTACTAGAAAAAATTGTTATGAACTTCGTTTTTTCAAAGACAAAACTGTGATTATCTTCCGCAATGTTTATTTTACCACAGAATCTGGTAAGAAGAAACCTTAAATTGCAGAAACCACCAATCTACCGAATAATAGGGAGGTCATGTGAGTATATATATATATATATATATATATATATATATAT
>NC_068988.1:64216887-64218114 GCF_001194135.2 Octopus bimaculoides | reverse complement strand
TATATATGTATATATATATATATATGAATATATATACATTTGTGTATATATATATATATATATATATATATACATATAAATATATATGTATGTATGTATGTATGTATGGATCTATCTACATATATATTTGCATTTATATACACACACGAACACACACACACAAATATATATATAGATAGATAGATATGCATACACATACACACATAAGCAATGCGCCCGTATACGAACGGTACTAAGGCAGATATTGATTTTGGCAACCTGACAAAGAGCAGAGAAGCATTTCGGTGCAAGTCAAGTGGGCACAGTTGTATGAATAGCAGGAAGGTGGCTGCATACTGGCCCACGGGTGTTTAGTCGAGCGACTGACATCTTATCTTTTCTGTCATCTTGACTCGCCGACCGTAAGGGAAAGCAGGAAATAAATCATCAAAACACAAAGATATGAAAGACTGAATTCAGATACAAAAACACAAATTCATTCCATATACAATTACGGAAACACCAACACAACGTATATGCGATTAAATTTGTAAACAGGCGTACTGATAGCCTAGCTATCGAAATAGTGTGTAAGCTATGCAATGCTAAGTAATTGCCTGGGAGAAAGATGAAGGCGACTAGTGAATCGATAACTCGTAGGGTTTCCTTGAAGTCATTAATGAATGTCTTTTTATAATATAAAGGAATAGTAACTAAATTCTCTCAGCAGACTGAAGTAAAAAGAAAAGTAACTGAATCCTGACTATGGCTTTAACAAAAATGGATGTAATTAGTTGACTAGCTAACTGGGTTGTTGTCACTGTTTACTGATAATCTTGTAAAGTGTTTACAAATTCAATACAAAATGATGTTGCACAGAAGTAAATAATCTTTTTTACTCTAGACACAAGACCCGAAATTTTTGGGGAGGGGGCCAGTCGATTAGATCGATCCCATTATGCAGCTGGTACTTAATTTATCGGCCCCGAAAGGATGAAAGGCAAAGTCGACATCCGCGGAATTTGAACTCGGAACGTAAAGAAATTTGAAATACCTATTTCGTTATTGCCCACAAGGGGCTAAACATAGAGGGAACAAACAAGAACAGACGAACGGATGAAGTCTATTACATGGACCCCAGTGCGTAACTGGTACTTAATTTATCGACCCCGAAAGGATGAAAGGCAAAGTCGACATCCGCGGAATTTGAACTCGGAACGTAAAGAAATTTGAAATACCTATTTCGTT
>NC_068988.1:64216406-64216834 GCF_001194135.2 Octopus bimaculoides | reverse complement strand
CCGTAACGGCAGACGAAATACCGCTAAGCATTTCGCCCGGCGTGCTAACGATTCTGCCAGCTCGCCGCCGAAGTAAATAGTCGACCTCGAACGTAATTGAACTCAGAACGTAGAGGCAGACGAAATACCGCTAAGCATTTCGCCCGGTGTGCTAACGTTTCTTATTTCTTTATTGCCCCAAGGGGCTAAACATAGAGGGAACAAACAAGGACAGAAAGGGATGAAGTCGATTACATCGACCCCAGTGCGTAACTGGTACTTATTTAATCGACCCCGAAAGGATGAAAAGCAAAGTCGACCTCGGCGGAATCTGAACCCAGAACGTAAAGAAAGTCGAAATACCGCAAAGCATTTCGTCTGGTGTACTAACGTTTCTGCCAGCTCGCCGGCTTTACACAAGTAAATAGTACCGAGATAATGTTGACGTG
>NC_068988.1:64215123-64215757 GCF_001194135.2 Octopus bimaculoides | reverse complement strand
CACACACACACACACACACACACACACACACACACACACACACACACACACACACGCAACACAGATACACATACATGGGTATGCGCACATATACAGATACATACACACATATATACACACTCAGACATACACAGACAGACACACACGCACAGACATATACACATGCCCACATACACGCGTCTGTGCACACGTATACATTCTGACACATACATATACACAGAGAGATCCATATAAACACTATTTTAATTATAAAAGTAACATTTCGACCTCTAATATGGCTTTGGCACAAGCCCACAAACTTTGAGGAGGAAAAGGCCGGGAAATTGGAGGGAGAAAAGCCAGTGACTACAGCGACCCCAGTACCCGAGTGGTGCTTTGTTTTACTACTCAGACAGGACCAAAAGCAAAGAAGGACTTGGCGGAATTTGAACTCAGAACGTTTAGAGCCGGAAATGTTTCGAAAGTTAGGGCAATTAAGATGTACCTATCGTACCACTACCTGTCCCTGTTCCCAGTAACCGTATTTAGTTCTCCACCCGCCAATACCCCAAGAGTCGATATCACTCATTTGAGAGGCACGAATTTAAAACACAGTAATTGCTACTAAAACCCATATATACCCCTATATATATAT
>NC_068988.1:64210706-64214916 GCF_001194135.2 Octopus bimaculoides | reverse complement strand
ATATATATATATATATATATATATATATACACATGATAGTCTCCTTTCAGTTTCTATCTACCAAATGCGCTCATAAGGCTTTGGTCGTCTCGGAACTAAAGTAGAAGATGCCACACAATGGGACTGGATCCAGAACCACGTGACAGGGAAACAAATTTATTGCCATGCATCCACACTAATACCTGTATTATACGTGTGATGCATAGTGAACATTCACCGACGGAGGCCCTACATGTACAGGGAACCGTTAACGGGTTAGCTGAGATTCCTTGTAGATATCTATTCCGGATTTTTACGTTCTGCCGGCAACGCTTGCGACAACACTGGTGCCAAATTGCATCGACCAACATCGGCAGCTTTTCCCTTGGATGTAAGGATACACATCAGCTGACTTCTCTATACACCTTCTCCTCGACTTACGACCTATGCGACTTACGAACATCTTCACTTACGACCACATTATTCGGACGTTGGGCAACTACATTTACAATAACTATGGCAGCATCTGGCAACGCAGGTTTCCCTCGGACTCACTAAATAATTTTCAAGCATCAATTGTATTCGAATGAAAATAGTGTTGAAAAATATAGATGCAACATACTACCAGATCGACTTACGACATGTCAGTCGGAACGGACTCGGTCGTAAGTCGAGGAGAAGGTGTATATGAAATTATCAGTTTTTCTCATAAGGTCTTACCAAGACTTGCACTATGTGTTAGAGCACCGTCTTTAGTCGAGCAAATCAACCCCAGGACTTATTCTTTGTAATCCTAGTATTTATTCTATCGGTCTTTTGTCGAACCGCTAAGTTACGGAGACGTAAACTCATTAACATCGGTTGTCAAGCGATGATGGGAGACAAACATAGACACACACACACATACATATATGTATATATACGACAGGCTTATTTCAGTTTGCGCCTACTGAATCCAATCACAAGGCTTTGGTCGGCCCGTGGCTATAGTAGAAGACACTTGCCTAAGATGCTACGCAGTGGGACTGAACCCGGAACCATGTGGTTGGCAAGCAAGCTTCTTACCACACAGCCGCTGAACATAAACAAACGGAGGCCTTACATGCATATTCTTACGGGAGTGGCTTTGTGTTTTTACACAAGACTTCGAAATCTCGTTTATTTAACTGCTTTAATTTGTAGCCAACTTTTTTGTTGAGAAACTTGCAATATATATTAGATTTGTCTCCTATCTGTTTAACGATACAAGAAGAAGAAAAAAAGAACTAAATTCGTTACATATTTAAGTATCAATCGTTATTGGTTCCTTGTTGTCTCTGAAATGGGATTAATTTTAAGAGAAAATAAAATAAAAATAGCGATAAAAAAAATACAAGAAGAGAAAGAGGAAGCAAATCTGAAAAATGGTTGTTTGAATAGTTTTGTGAACACTTTGTAGGCAGGAACTGAAATAATCAGCTAGCGAGCTTTTCAGTAATTGAAAACTGACGTTGAATGATAAACTGCGAAGAGGGAACAACGAAAAGAATATTTGAAATTCTTCTCCACCTTTAAGTCTTTTTCTGTTTGTGTGTATGTGTTTGTGTGTGCGTGTGTGTGTGTTTATGCGCACGCGCGTCAACATGCAAACAAAAGAAGGGAGAGAGAGAAAGACATTAAGAGAATGGAAAGAAAAGAAAAAAACAAACAAACAATAACAATGATACCAACAAAAGCAACAATATCGAAACAAAAACAGTACAAATAAAACCATGTAAATGATATGGTACCCCCAAAGGATAAAAGATGATATATGGCACTGAAGAAGAAAAACAAAACAAGGAAAAAAAAAAAAAAGGCCGATAGATCGCTGGGTTAAATATTCAGGTGGGAATTTTACTGGAAGTTTTCGTGTTAGATGATGTTTTGATTTTTGTGTGATTTCAGCTTCTTTGGACATTTTATTGATTTTCATTGTTTTTGCTTGTTGTTGGTTTTGCTAAGAAAACCTGTGAAATTATTTCGAAGCAGAATTTGATTTTTTTTGAAGCAAATACGAAAATATACAGAGAAATCTTGAAAGAATAAATAAACAAAGGAGAAAACCAATGTATGTATGTAACGAGATGTATGGACACAAGATGAAGGCGTGCGGCTCAGTGGTTAGGACATTTGACTTACGATCGTGAGATCGCGAGTTCGTGTCCCGGCGACGCTTTGTATCCTTAAATAGATAAAATAAATGAGCCCTTATAAAGCCTAGACAGGCTCATGGGCCCGGTTTCTCGGTTTCAATGGCGTATGTGTTCCCAAGCTGGACGGGACGCCAGTCCATCGCAGCGTTACTCATTTTTGCCAGCTGAGTGGACTGGAGCAACATGAAATGAAGTGTCTTGCTCAAGAACCCAACGGATCGCTCGGTCCAGGAATCGAAACCACAATGTTACGATCATGATGCTGACACCGTAACCACTAAGCCACGCGCCTCCACTTTGTATCCTTAAGCAAGACACTTTATTTCACGTTTCTCCTGTTCACTCAGCTGGTAAGAAAAAAAAAAGGAATGAGTGTATTTCAAAGGAGCAGTCTTATCACATTTTGTATCACGCTGAATCTCACTGACATCTACATTAAGGGCAGACGTGTCTGTGGAGTGCTCAGCCACTTGCGTGTTAATTTCACGAGCAGGCTGTTCCATTGATCGGATCATCTGAAATGAAGGGAAGGAATCTGGTTATAAATGCCAAACGGAGGTGGGTTGGGGGCAGACGAAGGGACAAATTCGATAAACGAAGGTGGGCTGTCGGCAGAGGGGGAATACTGAAGTAGGTAGAAAGGTATGAGAGTAGCGAGGGGTGGACAGAGAGGGAAAAAGGAAAGATAACTTAGTAGCAATGGTAATAGGTAGATAGTGCTAAGCGGGTTCTTGTTGAATTCACTTCATTTCAATAAACACTCCTCCATTTTCTCATCGTACCTACTTCTGTTTCTCAGATCTATAACCTCCATCAGCCCTGCTCACATCTACAACTTACATCAACCCTAATTAATAACGAATGTAATCAACGCACCAAGCTACGACTCCAACCTTCACAATACTCTCCATCCAACCGCTCCCCACTCATCTCTCGATTCACCACAACTACTTATCTCAATCACTTGGTCACTCACCCCATCTTCCCTCCCGCTCCGCCTCTACTATCTCTTCTTGTCCTCCCTCTGCTTTAACACACCCTCGTACCCCGAACCACCTACTTTTGTCGGTCTACTTCACTCAGTCTACCCTGCATTATAATTTGAACTATTAGATTTCAATCTTTCTATCCTGATGATGGAGGCCGGATTTACTGTAATGTTTATAGGCATCCATTACAGGTTGCGTATCCTTAATTTCTTTGTACAATCCATTAGTCAACATTACTACGATTACGTAATTCCGATACCCCAGTAACAACTGTCAGACCTGAAATACCCTGCCCTCACCCTTAGATTTTCTGCATTTTTGTACTACGTGTGAATCTGTTCTGTAAACATATAAATACCAATATACTTTTACAATAGTGTTTATCTTCTGAATATTTTCAGTTGCTTTTCTTTTTTCTCTATATATCCCTATGTATATTTACATGTATATGTATATTTTATATATGAAACATAAGCGTGTTCATATATTTCTTTGCATCATCTCTCCCTCACTCTGTCTCTCTTTCTTTCCTCCCTCCTCTTCCTTTCTCTCTCTCTCCCTGTGTATATATATATATATATATATAATGCGTCTGCTGATGTAAGCGATTGTGACACTGTCTGATGTAGAAGTGAGATAAAGCGATGTGTCATCATCTGGTCGAGCTTGCTCGTACATTAAATGTCTTTCCATTGCAAATTTCTCGTCTATGGTCGCAGGTCTTATAGACGATTGCAGTGCCAGTCAAATTGACGTTATTGTTTTCCAAATCACGATTGCTAAAAGTGTAATTTGTTCTGCCAAGTGGAAAGAAATCCAAACGCACAGTATTTTTCATGTTTTTCACTTTATTCCCTGATGCCATCCTGCTTTTCAATGATAGCGACAATTCCGTTCTATCCAGAGCTTCCGGATTTCACCGCGACCCTGTCAGATTGACTAACGGGTGCTATGCCTTGCCAAAGGGCAATCTGTAATGCTATCCGGGACAGCTTATTGCGTATTCGCAGCAAACTTATATATATAAATATATATATATATATATATGTATATATATATTTATATATA
>NC_068988.1:64207799-64210561 GCF_001194135.2 Octopus bimaculoides | reverse complement strand
ATATATATATATATATATATATATATATATATATACAGAGCGTTCCCCTATCCGCAAACTGGGGACCCGATGAATAAGAGTTTTCGTTAGCAAACGACACACATGATTTGCAGATTGTTATAATACAATCTGTGTTTGTAAACGACGTTGGAATGACTATAGCGCTATGTGGCTCTTTCTAATTCATTGCATGAATATATGTGCACGTACGTGTGCGTACATATGTGTGTTTGTATAACTATGTGTATGTGTAACGAACCAACGTCATACGGTTCTTTATTAAGTATTCTAATATTTAGACTGTAGCCAGGCATCACTTAGACGTAAAACTTTATGAATCAATAATATACCACGGCAACACTACCACCGCCACTATCTCACTATGTCCATAATTAACTTCTTGGCCTGTTCCTTTTATGGCGAATTCTGGCGCTCTGTGTAATTATACATACAGATGGCTAATTTACCAGATGCTGCTGCTCTTATGACACTTGTCAAAGTTACAAACAAACATTTTTATAACACACACACACACACACACACACACACACACACACACACACACACTCAAACACACATAGATATATATGCACTGACATACAAATGCGCGCGCGCACGCACACACACTTTCATACACGCATACACATACGCGTATATATATACAGACGGAAAGGTGGGTGGGGCATGTTTAATACAAAATGCGAGAGTTTAATAATTTATTCAATCTGATCCAATATCTAGCCGGTTACTCAGGATCAAACTAAATTAACTATTAGTTTTATCTATCTATCTATCTATCTATCTATCTATCTATCTATCTATTTATCTATCTAACTGTCTGTCTGTCTGTCTGTCTGTCTGTCTTCTGTCTATGTATCTATGTATATGTATTTATGTACCTATGTATCTGTGTATGTACATCTATCTATCTATCTATCTATCTATCTATCTATCTATCTATCTATCTACACACACACACACACACACACACACACACACACACACACACACACATATATATATAGACAGAGAGAGAAAGCGTGAAAGAGGGGAAATTTGATAGGTTGACGAAACTATGAAGCTTGCAGGATGGATTTTATCACCTGCCTTGTCACAAATGTATCACGCTGATTCTGTCTAACATCAAAAATATGTGTCTGCGAGATACTCAGCCACATAGCATGCTAATTCAACGCGTACATTTTTCAGGTGATTAAACGCTTGGGGGTTATACGTCGAGATTGACAGCGAATCTGTCATCACTATATTACTGCTAGTGGCGGAGATGGCGAATTAATATATCATTTCACTCTTCAAGCAAAGAGTTGTTTTTCCTTCAAGAACGGGAATTATATATGAGTATCTCATAACTAAATAATCTGCGGTGGAATATAGACGTTTCGTATGAATGTAGTAATTTGATCAGATATCACATTCATCTAGGATGATGACCGCTTTAAATGTATATAAATAAATTATTCATTGCGCATTATCGATATGTAAAAATATTTCAGTGAAATAATCAAGCATGCGTTGTTGTACTCGACTGTACTGATGAAGTACAGAGATATACTGTAGCAAAACATGTGTCTATATCTCTTCATTACCTACGAATAATGTCAGAGTTTCTCCTCTTTGAAGCATGTAAATTGTTCACGAGAAATTCGTTAATTTCTTTAAATTTATCTCCCCTTTTCTTTGAAAGTCGTCAACAGCTGCCGCTGGATTTTCCTTTTTTTCATCTTTTAACCACTGCAGCTAAGAATAAAATTTTAATTAATTAAAAAGAATTTTGCTGTATTTTTTTTTGCAATGTGATATTTAATGCATTACCTGTTAATTAATTGATTATCGAAATTTATGCTATTTGTGTATTTTAGTTACTTCCCTTTGCTAATTTTTCTTTTTTAATTATGGCTTTGTTATTTTTAGTGTTATTGTTGCTGTCTTTGGAGAAGGATAATCCCAGAAGTTCAGTTTGAGAGGAATTATACCTAAATCTGTTCTCTCTACAATGTGACACGTAACATTGTTCACAATAATAATCTATTGATCCCAATACAATTTATCAATATTGCCCGCTGGGGCAAATAAAAGAAATCCTCATACACTCACACATACACAGGCCCACCCGTACCCACACTTACGCAGGTACACAACCACACGCATACAGAATAAGTACAGCGGAGTTAATGAAACTAGAACGAGACTTACATATAGTGAATTACATATACAACAGACTTAACAATACAACTATATATACACAAACATACACAAATACACACACTATTACATGAATGTACACACATACACTTACATACACATACACACGTATCAAAGACAGATACACTCATACGCTGTTTCACACGCTCACACACTCGCACACACACAAACACACACACACGCACGCCCAGTTACGTACACATAAAACAAAACAGGTACAGACACACACTCATACACACACATACGTACACACACTACAAAGCACTTAACAAAACAGGTTCACCTACACACATACATACACACATACAAGCATGCATACACACGCACATACATACATACATACATACATACATACACACTTCCATGCTGCAATAGATTTTTAGATACTTAACAAAACAGATGCATTCACACGCGCTTACCTTTAGACACTTATATATAACGAAATGGCCACATTCAAGCTATCTGAGATTTACAAACTTATGCATACACACACACACATATGAATATATACATACATACATACATACATGTATATATAT
>NC_068988.1:64203781-64204287 GCF_001194135.2 Octopus bimaculoides | reverse complement strand
ATATATATATATATATATATATATATACATACATACATACATACACAAACATACACACACACACATATATATATATAAATACGTATAAGTACTTATACGCATATACACTCTGTGTGTGTGTGTGCGTATGCAGTGATGGATGTATGCATGCATATATGTATAAGTGTGTATGTGTGTATGTGTGCGTGTATGCATTCTTGTACATGTGTATTTGTGCTTGTGAATTTTGAAACTTGTGTCTGTCCGTCCGTGTGTGCACTGCTTAATCCCTGACAATGCATCGCGTGACACAGAATAACTATAAAGGACGGAAATTAGGACTTACTGGAAAAGAAATCACGTGCATTTAAATACTCACACGCTCACACTCATAATCTATACACACACAAACATACATACACAAACACACGGACACACGCATACACACATACATACACATTTACGTACATGCATACATATATATATATGTATGTATATATATATATTCATATATATATATATATATA
>NC_068988.1:64199033-64201533 GCF_001194135.2 Octopus bimaculoides | reverse complement strand
GCTTCACTGATTATTATTTCTTGACAGACCCACATCAGTTTCCTAAAACTCTGAATATTTGGCACTAATAATTAGATTAGTGTGCACTTAAAAACCTCGACGTTAATGACACCTACCTACTGTCCTCAGTTGCTCTCATTGTCATGGGTAGATTATTCGTCTTCAGTTAGGAGTGTACGGCTATTAGTTTAACAGAAAAAGAAAAGACGTGATATATCTTCATCCATTTTTAATTCCACCGGTTGGGCATATTTTTCGACATAATGATCGATAACCGCGAGCGATTGAACTGAAAGACGACAACATATCCAAGATTCATACCACGTTTTTGAGCAGGAGTGGTGCAGTATACTTAATTATGCAGTACATGACCCCGCAGATCAAATATCTAATGAAGAGAATAAATCTTGTCATCTGTAAAACGCCCATAACGAAATTCCTGCTGTCTCTTACTCTTGATTGCTAAACACGTAAACATTATCACGCATGCGCATGCTACAAATTGTGAAAGTTGTTTCCATTCTATAGCTGGAAGCACACTAATCTTGATGCAAGTTAACTGGTGTGTTTGCCATAGTTCGCCATGACACTGCTTTCCTGTTAGCCATTAGAATTAACTCTACGTTTAAATAAACATTATCTGTATCTATGAAATATATAATAAGATTTTCCACGTGATCTCGGGTTCGATATCGCAGTGCAGTCCATGGCTAAATTTCTTCTACCGTTGCTTGAAAAGACGGAAAAATTCCCGCAAAAAATTGCGTCATGCATCGGTTTAATAGAAAGCTCATTTAAGAGACGTCTACTCCAACACATGAGCTCTTTCATATGTTGTCATAATGAAAACGCTACATCACTTTGAAACACATCTTGGCAAAGAAAAGTAGATTCTACCAACATTGCATGGTCTACTTTGGACTTACTACACAGCCCTCCAGCGCCTAAATATGTGTGTATGTGTGTGTGTGTCTGTGTGTGAGTGTGTATGTATGTAGAATACACACACATACACACGCGTAAACACACACACACACACACACACACACACACACACACACACACACACACACACACACACACACACACACACACACACACACACACACAGAGCTACAGATAAACAAAACAGAATCATAAAAACAGATAGACTGCCCTTCTTTGTCACTCTGAGTTTCCCTTGAAAAAGCAAGAGCAACCCAAGAAATAGTGTTTCTCATTGACAGAAAAGAAACCTTATCTTCGAATAAGTGTACACGTCCATGTTGACGCAGAGACGAATTCAGAAGAGTGAAAGTGAGTGAGAGAGGGAGAAAAAGAAAGAAAGAGAGAGAGAGAAAAGGAAGGGGAGAGTAGAGAAGAGGAGAGAGAATGGAGGAAGCGTTGAAGAAATAATGATGTGACTTAGCTTGTGTAAACAATTATTAGTTAATAAAATACAAAATGAAATTACTTTACAACGTTCTAGATAATTAAATTATTGCTCTTTGGTCATGTGACGTGTCACGTGTTAAAACTGATTTTAAATTTTCCTGGATCAAGACATGCAACATTCTCATCTGTTCAATTGCTAGGGAAATAATAATTAATGGCTTTATTGTGAAACACACAGTCAACACACACACAATACATACGCATAAACATGTTTGCACATACACACATGCATACCTTACAAGCGCGCACGCACGCACACACACGTGCGCGTTTTTGGTAAACTCTATCAGCCGTGGCTCTGTGGTTAAGTAGCTCAATTCATCAAGCATTCAGTTTCGCGTTCAAACCCACTGCATAAAATCTTAACCAAGTATTTTCTACTATTGCCTTTAGCTGCAATATACTTCAGGAATATAAACTGAAAAAGCACGTATTATCTATCTATCTATCTATCTATCTATCTATCTATCTATCTATCTATCTATCTTGCTTACCAACCACATGGTCCCGGGTTCGGTCCCACTGTGTGGCACCTTGGGCAAGTGTCTTCTACTATAGCCTCGGGCCGACCAAAGCCTTGTGAGTGGATTTGGCAGATGGAAACTGGAAGAAGTTCGTCGTATATGTATATGTATATGCACATACTTGTTCGTATATATGCATATACTCATTTACTATTTGTTTTTACAAGTAGTTTTCGTAACTTCATATTTTCCGACGCTACTCTATCTCTTTCTCTTTCTCTTCCTCTATCATTTTCCCCCCTCTCGTTCTTCCTCTTTACTACTACGTATCTTGCTTTACCCCTCTCGTTCTTCCTCTGTTAGTACTACGTATCTCTTTTTCCCCCTCGTACTTCCTCTCTTTCTCTTTTCCTCTCGTTGCTCACATATTCTTCTACTTCCTCCCTTTGTTTCTCCCTCTACCACTCTCTCTCTTCCCCTTACACCGGCATGGTCACATGCTTCCGGTCAATAATCCTTTTCTTCCTTGGCTATCGCCGAGCAAACACGCGAACTACTTCGTCCCTACTTTCAAGTTCGTGTCTCACAGCGTTCATACACAC
>NC_068988.1:64193681-64198635 GCF_001194135.2 Octopus bimaculoides | reverse complement strand
CTATCTATCTATCTATCTATCTGTCTGTCTGTCTGTCTGTCTGTCTGTCTATCTGTCTGTCTGTCTGTCTGTCTGTCTATCTATCTGTCTATGTATCCATCCATCCATCCATCCACCTACCTACCTACCTACCTACCTACCTACCTACCTACCTACCTACCTATGTATATAATACTTGATTGATCGCTAGGCACTAAACCTATTTTATATTTTCGCTCTCTGTTTCACTTCTGTGTTCCTTTCTATTGAAGAGCGTAGGCTCGAAACGTAAAAGACTTTCTCACTTCCCGAGCATTAAACAAATACATCTGTTTGTTGTTTACACACCCGTCTTCGTTTCTATTTTGTTTGTTTTTCTTTTGTAAATTCCAACTCTATAATGCTCTACAAATCCACATTCGGTGGAAAATATCTCAAAAAATGTTCTCTACCTAAAATAGGGTATGGTGTTATAAGATGGAAAGCTTCAATCAACCATATCTTCTATGCAATTAGCGCAGAAAATCTTCCCCTAGAGAAAGTTTAAAGTCTTAAAAAACACAACATGCAAGTAGGATAAATCTAATGTCTATTGATTGATCTTTTGGACAATATTTGTGTGTGTGTGTATGAAAGCATGCAATGCGTATGTATATACGTATACATGCATGTATGCATATGTGTCTGTATGAGAGTGCGTGTTTGTAACTACGTACCTGTGTATGTATGCACGTATGTATTGTGTGTGTGTGTGTGTGTGTGTGTGTATGTGTGCGCGTGTGGTTACATGTATGTTTATATGCAAACATGCACGCACATGAATTTGCGGAGAGGTGAAAATTAGGAAATTTAGCTAAAAGCGATTTGATTTATAACACATGTATATGAATGCAATTAAATTGGAAAATTGATGATGATAATAATAATAATAATAATAATAATAATAATAATAATAATTATTATTATTATTATAATAATAATAATAATAATAATAATAATTTTTTTTACTGGAAGCACAAGGCCTCAAATTTGGGGTAAGGGATCAAGTCGATTACACCTACTTCAGTGCGTAACTAGTACTAATTTTATCGACCCCGAAAGGATTAAAGGCAAAGTCGACCTCAGCGGAATTTGAACTCAGAACGTAGCGACGGGCGAAATACCGGTAAGCATTTTGTGCGGCGCGCTAACGATTCTGCCAGCTTGCCAGATGGTTTCAAATTTTGCCTCAAGGGCATCAATTTCGGGACAGGAGATAGTCAAATACATAACCCCAGTACTAGACTGGAACTTATTTCATCGACCTCGAAAGGATGAAGGGAAAAGTCGACCTCGTCATAATTTGAACTCAGAACGTAGCTGCAGACGAAATACCGCTAAGCATTTCGTCTGGCGTCCTAACGATTCTGCCAGCTCGCCGTCTTGATAATAATAATAAAAATAATCCTTTCTACTATAGGCACATAAAATCTGAAGCTTTGTGCCTATTGTAGAAAGGATTATTATTATTATTAGTATTATATTATTAGTTGTAGTAGTAGTTGTAGCAGCAGCAGCAGCAGTAGCAGCAGCAGCAGCAGCAGCAGCAGCAGCAGTAGTAGTAGTAGTAGTAGTAGTAGTAGTAGTAGTATTAGTAGTAGTAGTTGCAGTAATAGTGGTGCGGGGTTTTAAAGCCAACTGAAAAACGTAACGCATGTGTTTTAGTCTTAGACATTTTACCGAAGCATATTATACTCAGCGAGATTAGCTTTGACCAATTTGCATAACAACAACAACATCAACAACAACAACATCCACATCATTATAGAAAACATTTGACAGTAGCAACAATAACAACATCCAACTGCAAAACGTGGCCCGAATGTCCGTAGTCAGAATGGCGCCTATCGAGATGCTGTTTTAGCTGCGGCTCAACACCTTTTTTTTTGTTTTTCGAATACGGTTTTTCCTTCAATTTGATTCTTTAACCTTCTTGGAATGAGCGAAGCTGTGTACGAGAATTATAACGAATGGGCAGTTGTATAAATTAGTGCGTTTATCAACAATTACATGGTGATTGATGGCCTCAAATGTTTTTGATAAATTCAGAATCGCTATAGAATTTGACGTATTTCTATGCATGTTTAATTATGCTGTCAATTAACTCAGTACATAACGAATGGTAGAAGAACCGTTTAATATCTCATCATATCAGATGCATTAAATTCAAGCATTTAATTTATTTAGTAGCCAATCAAATGCAAGATGCTGGATTCAGCCATGTTGGAGACTGTTCTTGACCGTTTAAGTGATCGGTTTTGCACATATTCTCTCAGTTAGAGCTTTAAGGACTTGGAATCCTGGCGGCATCTGCTATATTTCATTAGGAAAAGAAATTTGATAAAGGAAATATTCATTTAGAGCAGATTCTAATGCAGTAGACAGAATCAAGTATTTGACTGTTGATGATCAAATATATCCATCAAATATGGTGAGATCTATTGATTTCAGCTTTCGGGGAATACGAATAATTACAAGATTGTTCATACAAGCTTTAGTGTCATTAAAAACGGACAAAGAATAACTTTAGTTTCTGTGTACAGGGAATGGTTTAACAATTTGTATGTTTCTGCCCTTCTGCCTGAGATAGAATGCCGTCAGGCGCTCAACTCTCTCGACCAGTTGGGCAATTCAGTTGATCGAAGTTCAAATTTAGCAATATGTTTAGAAAGATACTGGTGGATAAAATCGATAATGTTCTTCAAGAAATTCTAGGTGCTGACTTGCACGAACTATAGGATAGGATAGGAGCACTGCGTCGGTTACGACGACGAGGGACCCAGCTGATACGATCAACGGAACAGCCTGCTCATGAAATTAACGTGCAAGTGGCTGAGCAATCCACAGACACTTGTGTCCCTAACGTAGTTCTCGGGGAGACTCAGCGTGACACATAGCGTGACAAGGCCGGCCCTTGAAATATAGGTACTACTCATTTTTACAAGCTGAGTGGACTGGAGTAACGTGTAATAAAGTGTCTTGCTCAAGGACACAAAGCGTCGCCGGGAATCGAACTCATGACCTTACAATTGCGAGCCGAATGCCCTAACCACTAAGCCGCGCGCCTTCACCGCACGAACTATATGCTCTATTTTGAAGGACTATCGGGCCGGGAAATACTATTAATAATTTCCCGAATATCTTGGCTTTACAGTACTGCCGAAGGGCACTACCAGTTAACGATAAACACCAAAGGTACGGAAGTGCAACCAGGGGGATTTGCCCGAGATGCTTCCAAAGCGACGAAACCGAATTGCACGCTCTGTGTACTGTCAGAACAATTGCTATTTTGAGAGTTGTCACGTGTAGGACGAATCCAGCTATCTGCTGAGTTCATCGTGAAAACCATCAAACCATCGCCTTTGAGATTCGAGATAGGCAGTGTTCCTCAGTAAAATGGCAATGGCGAGAGAGGTTATGTGGTAGATGCGGCTAAAAGGATTGAGGAAAAACTTTTCTCTATTCCTCCAAGCCCTCATCGACATTTTCCGTTTCGGTTGCAAAGAATAGTGAGGAAGGAAAGGGATATGTTCTCCTACAGTGAAATTATCAAAAAATGGGAGACTGTAAAAAAAATGGTTTAGGCGAAAGGAACTACTCTAAGCATACACCTATTGATTGGAGAACAACACTGGAGTGAGAATTTGTGCCTTTGGTGTTCAGGAAAATTCTGGAGATATGCAGTTCCTTGAGTAGCCCTAGTTAGTTTAGAGAAGCAGAGCTCGTCGGGCGGCTTCTGTCTTCTCCTATTGATATCATCGTGTTCATCATTCATCTCATCCCATTAATGTGTTTGTCCAGCCTGCAGCTACTCTGTATACTGACTTTATGGAAAATGAAAATGAAATAGAGTAACCCTAGTTAGAAGATCTCCTGTACCAGAAGGACTGCATTATCCATATTTTCCCATATTAAACATCAGAAAGTATCCCAAGGTGCCCTCTATATGGAGGGCACCTTCGGGTATTTTGGGATATATGAAGAACATAGAGATAAGAGAGGAAATGGAGAGAACTTGGAAATCTGAATTAACTGAACATCAAATGAAAACATACAATTGGTAGTTGTCGGGTCATTGGTAAGTACGGGGAATACGTTCAGCCAGATTTCGTTTTATTAGCGAAGCCTAGTCGAGAAGACTTACCAAATGTGAATTCTTCGTTGAAAGGATGTACATTTTTCCTTGGTAAGGTACTGTTCACCGAGTAATCACACGTTATTCACTTATAATTTTTCACACAGCTATTACCTACTACTACTACTACTACTACTACTACTACTACTACTACTATTGATACTATTACTACTGCTACTACTACTGCTGGTGCTGCTGCTGGTACTGCTGCTGCTGGTACTACTACTACTACTACTACTACTACTACTACTACTACTACTACTACTACTACTACTGCTACTGCTGCTGCTGCTGCTGCTGCCACTACTACTACTACTACTACTACTACTACTACTACTACTACTACTACGACGACGACGACGACGACGATGGTGACGATGACGACCACCACTACCACCACCCGCACCGCCGTCACTACTACTACTACTACTACTACTACTACTACTACTACTACTACTACTACTACAACTACTACTGCGACAACGACGACGGCCACCACCACCAACACCCGCACCGACGCCGCCGCCACTACTACTACTACTACTACTACTACTACTACTACTACTACTACTACTACTACTACAGTATTGATTTTTTTTCAATTTAATTGCATTCATGTACACGTACATTATGAAATCAATTCGCTGTTAGCAATAATTTCTCATTCTAACACTACCCATCAAAATCATGTGCACGCATGCATATAAACATGCATACACATCTACCACTCTCTCCTCCTACGTACTTTACACACACACACACACACACACACACACACACACACACACACACACACACACA
>NC_068988.1:64192312-64193052 GCF_001194135.2 Octopus bimaculoides | reverse complement strand
ATATATATACGACGGACTTCTTTCAGTTTCCTTCTACCAAATCCACTCACAAGGCTTTAGTCGGCCCGAGGCTATAGTAGAAGACACTTGCCCAAGTTGCCACGCAGTGGGACTGAACCTGGAACCATGTGTTTGGGAAAGTGGCTTCTTACCACACCCGCGAATATACGTATATAATTCACAGTTTTCCACACGGTCTCCGCCCACCCAGTTCGCTCACATACTATTGGTCGGCCAAGAGCTACAGCAGAAGACATTTTCACAGGGTACCCGGGAAACCACCTAGCTGCAAAGCGAACTTAACTGATTGTACCTGTTAGTAAATGCCACAACCATAATCTGGAGGGACAAAGATCTTCAAGTGAAGAAAGGTAAAAGTTAACACGGACTTCACGGATGCAGTCTGTAAATGGAACAATTAGGATATTGAAGAATTTCTGAAATGTCAATTTGCATCAGTTAACGTTGTTATTATGCAGACGCTACAGAGGGGGCTTTGTGTGTTTCTTTGTTACAAACTTGCTCCGTCGTTTGAGAAAGGATACTGATAAATAAAAACAGACACGCGCACGAGAATACACATTCACATTTATCCTTCCTCCCTCTCTCTCTCCTCTCTCTCTCTGTATATATATATATATATATATATATATATATATATAAAACGTACTGTTCCGTGATACATAATACAAAATTTAAATAATTTAAATCAGAAGAGAACGAACATGCGTATATTAAAT
>NC_068988.1:64189118-64190571 GCF_001194135.2 Octopus bimaculoides | reverse complement strand
TATATATGCATATTTGAATGTATACATGTATATATCTGTTTGTATCAATAATTTACATCATTGTATGTCTATGTATGTATGTATGTATGTACGTGTGTAAGTATCTATCTATCTATCTATCTATCTATCTATCTATCTATCTATCTATCTATCTATCTATCTGTCTTTTTGTCTGTCTGTTTATCCAACTATCTGATCCTGTAATCCAGCATTGTGGTCATTGGAAAGATAAAGCACATTGTCTATGCATTTGCAGTCCATATAATAATGACCGCCTCTCGGAATGGAGGTTATAAAGAAGAGAGAAAGAAAGAGGAGGGAGAGAGAGAGAGAGAGAGAGAGAGAGAGAGAGAGAGAGAGAAAGAGAGTGAGAGCGAGCATGTGCAGGATGGATAGGTGGGGGTAATATGGTGGATGTACTCGCTACAGATTAATTCGTATTAGACGATGGAATGGTGGTCCTGGCACTGCTAATCGTGGTGATGAACGGGTGTGGAAAGGGGATAGAGATTTCTACAAAGACACACAGACAAATTATGGTTATGCATGGATGTACTGGTGGTGGTGGTGGTAGTGGTGGTGGCAGTGGTGATGATGGTGGTGGTGGTGATGGTGACGATACTCGTAGTCTTGGTGGGGGAGGCGCGGCAATATCAATACACTTCATCAATAATTAAATGAACAGATGGACGTTATACAATAATTATCTTTTGTTTAGTGTGTGTGTGTGTGTGTGTGTGTGTGTGTGTACGTTTGGCCTTAATTAGTATCTGTAGAGTGCTTGCGTATTTATGTGCTTGCTTCGAAATGTATTCATAAATATGCATGAGTATGTGAATTTGTATACGCTTCTCTCTCTCTCTCTCTCTCTCTCTCTCTCTCTCTCTCTCTCTCTCTCTGTGTACGTATTAGTATTTGATTGTATGTGTTTGTAAATGCATTTATGCGCATGCGTTTCTAAGAATATTTATGCGCACGTTGGTCCCTATTAGTATGCATTTGTGTATATATGCAAGCCTAAATTACGTATGTACATATATGTACGTACGCGCGTATGTGTATATTTCCATGCAGTGTTCATATATGTGTGTGTGTATGTGCTGTGTAACTATGCACACACTCACGGACACGCACACACGCACACACACACACACACACACACACACACAATCATCCACACTCACGTGCATACGCATACACTCACGCAGGCGCGTGCACATATATATGTATATATGTATATATATGTAATATTTTTCTGGATTTGACTACCAGAGTGTGCTTACGTAGGTGTATGTGGTAAGAAGCTTTCTCCCCAACCACATGGTCCCAGATTCAGTCCCACTGCATGGCATCTTGGACAAGTGACTTCTACCATAGCCTCGGGCCAGCGAAAGCCTTGTGAGTGGACTTGGGGGACGGAAACTGAAAGAAACCCGTCATATATATATATATA
>NC_068988.1:64184643-64189009 GCF_001194135.2 Octopus bimaculoides | reverse complement strand
GTAATAGGTGTATAAAGAATAAACTTTGGGGTCGATTTCTTGACTGAAACCCTTTAAGGTGGTGCTCCAGCATGGCCGCAGTGAAATGACTGAAACAGGTGTAAGAATAAAAGAATAAAAAGGAAAAGTATATATAGTTATACAAGTATATGAATGTATGTATGAATATGTGTGTGTGTGTGTGTGTGTGTGTGTGTGTGTGTGCGTGTGTGTAATTTTGAAAGGGGGTTTCTGAATGCATTATAAACACACAGAGACGTTCACACACATAAGGGGGAAATGTGTAACCGAGTGTCTGCTTCACTGATGACTTGTGTAACCGTATATTTGTGTTTACATACAATCAGTATTCGTATGCAACCTCGCCCTTCTGCGTACGTATGTGTGTGTGTGTATTTATTACTTTAAAAGTGTGTCAGGATCACCCCATAATGTCTGTATGAATATTTCTTTCCATCCGTCTCTGTCATTTCCTTCATTTCTGTTATCTTACTACATAATTGGACTAATTTCTTGTCCACGAAACTATTTTCCTCCATCTGCTCATTTTCTTTATGATCTCCGTCTCGCTCGTTTTCTCTCCCATCCTCCTGAATATAATACCTTTGTTTCCAGACTTATTATTGACACCCATTATATCACTAAAAGTAGTTCAGCTGGTGTACAATGCAAAGATTTAGGACACCAATTTCTTGTCAATTTGTCTCATTATCGAATCTTTCAGTTCAGGAAATCTCTTACAGTCTTCAAAATTTCACGAGTCTGTCTCTATTCTTACTTTCATCATTTTTATTTATTCTCCAAATCTCTTTTCCCAGAAGCTTATAATTAAGTGAACAAGGACCTTAACACCTCCTTTCACTGTTCTAAATATAATACTCCGTTTTTATCAGAACTAATTTAGTTCGTACAATACAAGAGTATACGAGAGCGTACCCAAAAGAAACCGGAAATTCGCAATATTTTATTCACTTAGTTTTACATGTTTACACTTTTATCGCCTTCAAGATATTCTCTATTTGAAGCAATTCATTGGTCCAGGTGCGTTTTCCACCGTTTGAAGCAGTCTTGGAACTCATGTGAAGTGATACCTTTTAACACCTCCGTCATTTTTTCTTCACCTCTTCCATATCTGCAAATTACGTAGCACCGGCTTTTGTCACCAGTGATGATCTTCGAAAAAAGATCCGGATGAACCTCTGACTGTTCTTTCAGTTCACAACACGCATTCAGTCGTTACTGCTTTTGATCTTCCATGAGCAAGGGAGCCACAAATTTTGCTGTAACTTTTTTTCATTCGCATTTCCTCGCTCAAAATTCGTTGGCAGGAGCTCCAGGACACAGCAGTCATATCAACAAGTTCATCAATTGTTCGCTGACAGCCTTCCAAAATTAGCTCATCAATATTCGTGATGTTTTCATTCCTTCGAGATGTCAACGGTCGTTCTGAACGAGGTTGGTCTTCAAGCGACAAATGCCATTCTTAAAGAGCGAAAATCACTCATAAACTTGTGTTTTGCTCATGGCAACATCCTTGTAAGCTGTTTGAAGCATGGTACTGTTATGGCCTCCGTTTTCCCCAGCAGGAAACGAAATTACACGTTTCAGCCACCGCAAAAATCGACGAACAGAAGAGAAGCACTGCAACACAAAGACGCACCACGTGACAGTATGACCACAAAGGACAACGTCGGTCGGCAGACTGTTGCCTGATGGTCGCATCAAGGGGGTTCTAGCGGCGAAAGCCTGAACTACAACGGGCTTGTCCCACGGAAAATGTTTATTATTTCTTTATTGCCCACAAGGGGCTACACAGAGAGGGGACAAACAAGGACAGACAAACGGATTAAGTCGATTACATCGAACCAGTACGTAACTGGTACTTAATTTATCGAACTCGAAAGGATGAAAGGCAAAGTCGACCTCGGCGGAATTTGAACTCAGAACGTAACGGCAGACGAAATACCGCTTAGCATTTCACTCGGTGTGCTAACGATTCTGGTTATTTTTGGGTACTCCGCATCTGCACTTATATATTACATCTTTCATTTAATTCTGTAATTATCTTAGCTGATGCAGTTCCTTATATACTCTGGTTATGTCTCTGCAGTGTTTTGTGTGTACAATTTAGTTTAAGCCATATATAAGTGCAATTGCGTATATGTTTATTTATTCATTTCATTGTACAGATACCTTAGTTGGTGTAACCTCTTGTAAATTTTTAATCCATGCTGGAGCAGTACCTTATTTATGTACTGAATCGTATCTAGTTTATTCTTTGTACTGTATTTCCTATTCTGCCATTTTGTCTGAGCATTATTTATTGTTTTTCTTTTTAAGTGAGTTTATTTATTTAAATGTTTCTGCCATGAACCTACAGTTCTGGAGATGGATAGTCTGGTGATTGGAAGTGAAATCTAATCTATATAAATGATGTTTAACATTTTCAACACGTTCCGTTGGGATGCGTTTTGCTTTTCGCCTTTATCTTCAATAACGTACGTAGAATTCAAATACTGGTTTTAGATAAGCTACTGTTCCTTTTGCTTTTCATCTTCTAAAGGGTTAATAACATACGAAGCAATCAAATATTGGTTTGAGATAAACCCCACCACGTTTGTGGACTTACGCCTATGTAAAATATCAATATAATGGTGTTATTAATGTAATGGTGTTTTTGTAGTTGAGAGTATCTTTTAAGATGACAGCATCTTTGATAGTCAACATTATCTTTGACGGTTGGCAGTATCATATCTTTGGGAGTACCTCTAACAATCCACAGTATCTTTGACACTGTATTGGACATTCAACGTTATATTTGACAGCTGACAGCAACTTTGGACGCGAATTTTTGACATTTGAGAGTATCTTCGAAGCTATCTTTGAAATTCGATAAAATCCTAGATAGCGTATTTGGCAGTCGACAATATTTCGACCGTTGACAATATATTTGACAATGTCTCTAACTACTATTGAAACTGTTTTTGATTGTTGACATCTTATTTAGAGTTAATAGAATATGGGATATAATTTATGATACATAATAAAATTAAGTTTGGAATTCCCGGTTATAATAAGAAATAAAATATTATAATTGTATGGAGAGAGAAAGGATAGAGAGAAGAGGAAGAAAAGAGAGAGAGGGAGACAGTGTGGGAGAGAGAAAGATGAATGCAAAAAGAAACGAGTAAAGGCAGGACAAACTTATGAAAAGGCGCAGGAGTGGCTGTGTGGAAAGTAACTTGCTTACCAACCACATGGTTTTGGGTTCAGTTCCACTGCGTTTCACCTTCGGTAAGTGTTTTCTACTATATAGCCTCGGGCTGACCAAAGCCTTGTGAGTAGATTTGGCAGACGGAAACTGAAAGAAGCTCGTCGTATATATGTATATATATATACATATGTTTGTGTGTGTATATGTTTGTGTGTCTGTGTTTGTCCCCCTAACATCGCTTGACAACCGATGTTGGTGTGTTTACATCCCCGTAACCTAGCGGTTCGGCAAAAGAGGCCGATAGAATAAATACTAGGCTTACAAAGAATAAGTCCTCGGGTCGATTTGCTCGACCAAAGGCGGTGCTCCAGCATGGCCGCAGTCAAATGATTGAAACAAGTAAAAGAGTAGGTGTATAGGTTTAGTTTTAGGATACATCTTGCAGATGAGATACTCTGGAGTTTCTAGGAGTTCCAGGTCATTCAAATCAGACCCTTACATCTAGTTGACCCAGCTCTTTGCTGCACCAGTAACTCCAAGCCACGCCAGAGCTTTTACGAATAAACGCCCCTATCAAAACCTCGACAGCCCACATCTATTGTCCCACAACGTGTCTATAAAGCCCTACTCTCTCATGACTATATAAAATTTCATGCCAAATAGAACATCCTTCAGATGTATCTAATTCTAGTGAAAGTTGTAATTGAGGAGAAAAGCCTTCTCTTAAAAACACATCCTGCTGATGAATGCCACACTTAGTACGAAACCGTGTCGTAGGCACAACCCATCACATAAAATGAATCCATCATTGGACCATTGAAAGATTTCTCTTGGAGTCCAGCCCATTGCAAACATTCAGGATAGGTCATAGAAAGTACGATGATATCCTCTCTCAAACTCCAGTACTTTTGGGTTTCATGGAATTATTGCAATTAAATTGTGTTTCGTTATTTAACTGAATTCTAAAAAAATTCAAAAGAAAACTAGTAATATTTATATTTCAAGATTTCATATGAATATATTAACTATAATTTTTATATAACGCATTGCGTACTCTCATTTTCGATCAAAAACCACATTTGAATATTTCTGTATGTACGTACGTATGTATATACATATAAGTATATACATTATATATATATATATATATAT
>NC_068988.1:64184104-64184592 GCF_001194135.2 Octopus bimaculoides | reverse complement strand
ACACACACACACACACACACACACACACACACACACACACACACACACACACACACACATATATATATATATATATATGAGTGTTATGTCTGTGTGAATATATATGAATGTATTTATGTAATTATTGTATGTGCGAGTGTGTGTTAGCGCGTGTGTTTCTCTGTATGTCGCTGTGTCTATATGGATGTTATAACGTAGATGTATACTTATATACATCCAAGCACACACACGTACATGCTCACGCACACGCACATACACAAATCCCCACACAAACGCACTCTTACACCATTTGGCAAATGTGTTCTTGAGTTCTTATGAATACACGCATATATACATTTACATCCAAAAACATACATGCACATGTATATATGTATTTGTAAATAGATATATGTATAAACATATGCAAATATTTATGTGTATATACATGGAAACATACGCACATACATACGGTGGTGCACCAGCATGACCGCAGCCACTTGGCTGAAACA
>NC_068988.1:64183670-64184094 GCF_001194135.2 Octopus bimaculoides | reverse complement strand
ATATATACATACATATATATACAAACAGACATATATACACACATATATATACATACATACATACATGGACAAAGACACATACACACAGGCAAACACATATACGTGCTTACATGCATACATACATGCACACAGACACGCATAACTCCCTCCGCGCACACTCACACACACACATATATCTATATACATACATACATACATACATACATACATGCTATAAAAGTACAACGCACGGACTACTGTGCGTACACATACGAAACAAACGTGTAAATACCCTTAAGTCGAAATTTATATTTAAATTTCCCTAGCTACCATACTAACATATAACAGAAAACTTTTATGTTAGCTATCGGTTGAAGTCCAACAGAGATTTTGTAAACCTGTTTATTACATTAAAAAAACAAAAACGGTAAGATAAACTACCTAC
>NC_068988.1:64181913-64182528 GCF_001194135.2 Octopus bimaculoides | reverse complement strand
TATATATATATATATATATATATATATATATGCATGCATTCATATACGTACGAGTAGATTTACTTCAATTCGAGAATAGATTAGGCGGTGAAATATAGAGCCTGTATCCATGAAATTCTTTTTAACGTTCGCAATAGGACATAAATCTGTTTGAACGGCAAAGAATCACATAAGTAAACAACACAAAAGTAAGTCTTATTATAATGCATGATGTAAACATTGTCAACAACAACAACAACAACAACAACAACAACAACAGCAACGACAGCAAGAACAGAAACAAGAAGAATAAAAAGAACAATGTGGTATTGTAATAGGTGGTTGTGTATTGATGACTATTTCTATGGAAGTTCTGAGATTGCCATGTTAAGTGCAATTTGGCTTTAAAGAATTATATATGGAGTGAGAATGTACAAACAAGCAACTGAAGTATTTATACGACCTCACTATTACTGTTGCTGCTGTTGCTGATGCCGCTGCTACCACTACTACTACTACTACTACTACTACTACTACTACTACTACTACTACTACTACTACTACCACTACTACTACTACTACTACTACTACTACTACTACTATCACTAAAACTGCTGCTGCTTCTACAAGTGCTAC
>NC_068988.1:64177532-64180913 GCF_001194135.2 Octopus bimaculoides | reverse complement strand
GTAAATGTACAACCATCCAGATATCTGAGTTCCTTATTATTTTTTCTAATATATAATTCCTGTACATCACCTCCAAACCTTCCAATATATATATATATATAATTCAAAAATAAGATAAAATCTTTTACAAAGAATTATCAACTAGCTAGCGTGAAAAAACCTCATAAGGGAAAAATATTTTATTCCCCCAAAATATATTTATTTATATAAGGGCATTACTATACATGAATGCCTCACGCTATGAGGGACTCTAAGGTCAGACTACCATAATAAAAACATTTTTACCGAATACGAGGAAATGCAATTCTCAAAGCTGGCCTCTTAAAAACAGACTAAGCTATATATCGGCGATTTCGCAGTTATTACAGGAATATGTAACCTCTACTCATCAGTATAATATGGTCAAAATACATAAAAATAAACAAAAATTCGACAACTCAAAAAATAAAGCCCGCCTTTTACATAGATATATAGGGATAAACAATCTTCTATGTACTATGCTGGATACATGAGGTGTTCGTTTGGTATGTAATAACTACGAAATCGTCGATATATAGTTTAGTCTGATTTTAAGAGGCCAGCTTTGAGAATTACATTTCCTCGCGTTCGGTAAAAATGTGGCAGCCATTAGTTTTTGCCGGTCGCTGTTTTCACGGACCCTGCACTATTGATTCCCTCCGCAAAATCAGAAAACTTGTGTCTCGTCAGAGAAATGAGCTGTAGCGCCGCCAAACTGTAAGGCCATGGCTGAGTCGGCCTTACAGCGAGTGCCGCTGGCCATTCTCCGTAGCAATACATTTAAAATCATGGCCGTAAGGTGCAGCTAAACACACCACTTGTTGTGGGATGTACAATCCATTACTCTCACCTTCCCCCATCTTCTGTTGCTTAATCTCACCTTTTTTTCTGTTTCCTTGGTAAGATAGTTAGGAAGTTTCTTTTCTTTCAATAACTTGGTATTTTATTATTTTAATGTTTTCCTTCTTTTCTTCCTGTAAAAGTATTTTGCTAATAAAATGTACTTTTTGATTCATAACAAAAATACGTTAACAATGTACTTTGATGTAACGCAAGTATCCATTGAGCCAAGCAGAAAGTGTGGTTTTAAATTGTTAACAATCTAAAATTATGCAGTTCGAATTTCCGTCAGAGTGAAATTACAGACCGCATCCCGAATTTAATTGCCATACTTGTATGTATGTATGTATGTATGTATGTATGTATGTATGTATGTATGTATGTAAGTACATATGTATGTATGTATGTATGTATACATATAATTGGACAGAGTTTATCTCACATAACTGAATATACACACACATATGAGTGTTCATATTTATTTATGTACATAAGCATAACTACCAGTATATTTACTAAGTCACGTGACACAACATATAATAAGCTATAAACAAGTCCACACGGTTTTATCTATAGCCTTCATTTTACTCTTCGACATCATAAATTTGAAACCGTTTGTATACATATGCATAAATATATATATGTGCAAACGTACATATATGTGTGGGCGTGTATATGTGTACGTATATATATCTCTCTCTATATTTTTAAGCAAACGTGGTAATAATACAGGTAGCAGTAATAATAATAGTAATAATAATAATAATAATGATAATAATAATGATAATAATAATAATAATAATAATAATAATAATAATAATAATAATAATAATAATAATAATAATAATAAAATGTGTTAATGTCCATTAATGTTTTAAAGATCTCTGCTCCGTCTTCTAAATATAACCAAGATCATGTCATAGAGTGAACGAGTTTTATATTAGGCAGCAAGTGATCGCGGGAATAATGTCGTAACTGATAATAATCATCATCGACAGTTTTAAAAGTGCTTATCGGTTGACTTCAGGTAAACATTTATCGTTGAATTCACGTGTACTATACGTGTGTGTCGATTATTATTATTATTATGCTTTCTTGTTTCCAAACCAAAATGTATTATACAAATTTCAACGTAAACACGAAAATCATAACTTTATGACGCAAAACCGTTACACCGGGCAGAAAAAGAAATTAAAAAAAAGAGAAAAAAAATCTATCACCGTTACACGTTGAGGTGACCATGCATTTATATCACGGAACCATTACAGAACAATGCAGAAAACGAAACAAAACTAGATAAAAAACAGTATTAAAAAACCGATAAAAAAGAAAACATTAGTTGATAACACCAACAACCTATATAGAAATACACTAAAAACTCGAATAATAACGATAGAAACTTTATTGATAGTAAAATATAAACCAAATAGGCGTCACCTACATTTCTGACTAGGTTTGAAGACGTTTATTCAAAATTTAACGAGTATATAAAAAATTTGATATTTTTTCTCCCAATTTTACAGACTATAAATCTAGCAAGATATAATGGGTGTCCTAAAAATCGTTTTTTCTTTCTTTATATTTCATAAGTTCAGGTTATTAGAAAAGAGAGGAGAACAACTATAAAGCGATATATGTGGCTTAGGGATATCGAAAAACAGGACACGCATGTATACATACATACATACATACATACATACATACATACATACATACACACACATATATACATATATACATAAATACATATATATACATATATATATATATATATATATATATATATATATATATATATATACAAACAAATATATATATATATATATACACTAACACATACACATACAGTAATATTCTTGTATTGGCATACTTAGATATATGCGTACATATACACGCATGCTCACACATAACCGGTCTCCTACGCACCGGTACACATGCACCTAAAGTGGTAGGAAAATCCTCCCATATACGTACAATCCCAACCACAAGTACAAATACACACACACTCACACACACACACACACACACACACACACACACACTCACACACACAGAGGAAATCTCTGACGGATATTTACATACACTCATGCATACGCGCCCCCGTTCTTATATCTATGCATGCAGCTAATAAGCAAGCATATATACACACAACGAGATACATATATATATATATAGTCTGCAATGCGTATTTACATGCAGATGTACGGATAGAGGCATCTAAAAGTACTTTCATTTATTCACAGACATACACACATACTCATACACATCCATCCATCCATCCATCCATCCAAACAAGGACACAAACACATTCGTACACACACACACACTCACACACACACACACACACACACACACACACACACACACACAAACACACACACACACACATACACACATTCACGCATCTATACTGCAGTTAACTTTTCTGGTGGAAAGTCACTTGTGTACATTTCTACTAGAGCTTGAATTTGTATGCGTGTGCATGTGTATGTACGTGTGTTTGTATATATATATATATATATA
>NC_068988.1:64175493-64177288 GCF_001194135.2 Octopus bimaculoides | reverse complement strand
TATATATATATATTATATATATATATATATATGTATATATATATGTTTATAGGTACAAGCACAAGAATACACAAACAGGCACACTCACATACACACGCGCTCACTCACGCAGTCACACCCACACACATACTCACTCTCACACACTCAACAACAAAGACACAAACACACACATACACACACACACGCACAAATACACACACACACACACACAAATGCACACACACACACACACGCACACGGAGAACAGTCCAGACACGAGTTTCGATTTTATATCGTCTTACATGACATACATAGAGCAAAAATTCTTCCCTTAGGAATTATTCTCGCTAAACTACACTCGTTTCCTTAAGATTCACTGCGAAACCAACCTTAAGATGAGAACTTCGATTTTACTTGTTGCTGCTACTGCTGCTCATGTTCTTGTTGATCTTATTCTCATCATCATCATCATCAATATTATTATTATTATTATTATTATTATTATTATTATTATTATTATTATTATTATTATTATTATTATTATTATTATCATTGTAGTTTTATAATTTTTTTTTGTTATATTTGTTTTCTTACTTCCAAGACATGTCTGGCAGCGTTTGATACTTTCATAGTTGAAATTGTACTATTTCCGAATATATTGGCTCCAATCCTTATACTATCAATGATGTAACCCCACGGCCATCTTATCGTCTGCTTTCTTGTGTTTTCGAAATGGTTGGGTCGGGTCGATTTCGCATCTGTTGTTTCTTCCTTTTGATTTTTGGTTTATATATATATATTTATTTTGTTTTATGTTTTTGATTTTTGTTGTTTAGTTTTGTTTTCTTTGGTTTTTAGTGTTTCTTTTCTGTTATTTAAAATTTTTTCTATTTATCTTGTATAGTTTTGGTATTTTACGCATTGATATATATACGTGTGTGTCACTGGGTTATACGCACATCCACGTATATGTATATACAGTGATATGTATATAATTCTATCTGTCTATCTATCTATCTATCTATCTATCTATCTATCTATCTACCTATCTATCCCTTTTCTTTTCTTTCCTTGTTTCAATAATTAGACTGCGGCCGTGCTGGAGCACTGCCTCGAACATTTACATAGTCAAACGGATTTGTTTTGTAAAGCCTGGTACTTATTCGATCAGTATCTTTTGACGAATCGCTGGCTTACGGGCGCGTAAGCACACCAAGACCGGTTGTCAAGTGCCTGGGTGTGACAAACTGAGAAAAAGACACCCTAATATATATATATATATATGGGGGGTGTATACATATATGTATATATATGTATACATATATATGTATGTATATATATATATATGTATATATATATATATATATATATAATATATATATATGTGTGTGTATATATATCTATGTATATATATATATATTCAAATATAAATCAAAACCGTATTGTAACTGCACAGACGAACGTAAAACAGATATACAAAGTTCCCAACTTTTCATCAGTTAACGGTCAGAGGGTCAAACGCAATTTCGCGCCTCTAACGATAATATCAGTCCCTTCTGGTGGCCACCGGCAACACGCCCACACGCACATACACACACAGAAACACAGACACACGCACACACAAACACAAACACATACACACACACACAAACACACACAAACAAACACAAAAACACACACATACACACACACACATACACATCTACATATATATCTGACATTCTGCCTTGTACTTTCTCTGACAGCATGTATATATACGTATGAATAAGCCTGTGTGTATATATATTTACATTTATGTATATACTGTATATATATA
>NC_068988.1:64173264-64174322 GCF_001194135.2 Octopus bimaculoides | reverse complement strand
TATATATATATATATATATATATATATATTTATATATATACATATACATATATATATATATACATGTATATATGTATGTATGTATGTATGTATGTATGTATGTATGTATGTATGTATGTATGTATGTATCTAAAAATACATGCACACACACATATATGATGTACTGGAAGCCTTGCTCTTCGTCTGACAGTGTGGAACAAAGAAAGACGTGGCGTTTTCAATAAGACTGTCGAAAGTGCTCTACTCAAATTGAAATATGTTGGTCAATATTTTTATTGTCCTCGTCATTTCATACCCACCTCCACCACATCCACCACCACCGTTACCATTACCACTACTACCATCTTCAACATGATTCCTATCATCACCATTCTCCCTCATTTCCCGCCACCACTGTCATCTTCATTATAATCACCACCATACCATCGTCATGATCAACCCCCTCCCGTTCTCACACTGTCATCAATATGATGCTGCTGCTGCTGCTGCTTGTGATGATGATGATGATGATAATGGTCAGGTTCATCATCGTCACTATTACCACGACTACCACCATTATGATTATCATTATCACCCCCCCCACCAGTATCATCTCCACCACCATTGCCACCATATCCAAAACCACCGTCATCACCCATCACTGCCATAAACACTACCAACATCGCCACCACCACCATCATCTTCATCACCATCATCTTCATCACCATCATTATCACCATCACCATCATCGTCGTCGTCGTCGTCATCATCATCATCATCATCATCATCATCATCATCATCATCATCATCATCATCATCATCATCATCATCATCATTGTAATCCTCACCTATTTAAAACAAAGACTTTTATCATGCATTCCAGTCTCTTTACAGTTCCATACTGCATTGATACCATCTTCGACTGTGAAGACTTATCACATATTCTTTAAATATTTCTATAACATACAATTCAATATATTTGTAAAGTCACTATCTATCTAGTTAGCTATATAAACATATACATGCATTCATCCATCCATCCATATATATATATATATATATATATATATATATATATA
>NC_068988.1:64170299-64172598 GCF_001194135.2 Octopus bimaculoides | reverse complement strand
CTGAACCCGGAGATCAAATGGATGCATAGTAAGCTTCTTAACCACTCACCTATGACTGACTGTGTGCTTTCTTACCAATCTCGAAAGGAAAAAAAAGACACAAAGCAGAAGAGAAGAAACCGACGACCTCCAAACGCCACCCAGAACCCCCACCCTTCTCTCCAAAATAGAAAACAAAAAAACAAAATAAAGATAGAACTCATTGCCTTTTTTTACCTTAATGAAGCGCTTAAAATAAAAAAAAAAAAAACTGTCGTATTTCTGTTTTCTCTCTTGTGATTGGACATTGTTATCGATATTGAGTTGTGTTAGTGCAAGATTCGATTCAATCGCTAGATTCAGCGTATTGTGTCGTAACTCAATACGTCAAGAGATCAATATGTCTGCTCTTCCAGGGCTGTCTTGGGGCTAAGACAACAACAATAACAACAACAAAAACAACAACAACGACGTCACAACATTTATCATTCTGTGTTTTACTTCCATTGTGATTGTAACGTCGGGAAAGAGAATGCGGGGGTAACGAATATACAATGACGTGTGGGTGGCTCGACTGGAGCTATCTTTCACCTTCTTATTGTTCCAGTCGTTATGCTGCGCTCATGCTGCGCTCATGCTGCAGCACAGCTTTGAAGAATTTTTAGTCGAATGAAACGACCCCGGTACTTTGTTGTTCCTTTTTTTTCAATACACGCCGCTCTTACGAATTTTTTTCTTCAATGTATTGCACTACCGATATAATTGAAGTTTTTCAAAAATCTCCGGTTTTGTGGTAAGAAGTTGGGTTCTTAGCCACATTGTTCGGAGATGTGTCCGTATTGCAGAAAGGACTCCTTCCAATCTTCTCCACGGCTATTGTTATTTTAGCAAGTTTAAAGTGATTCCTTTGTGCCGTAAACGATTTACCATTTCTGTGGTTCCTTCTCCTTCCTCTGATGCCCTACGTACGTGCTTATTTTGCTTAATGGTTAATTCAGCGCTGGTCTTACCTATTTCTTACGTAGGGGATGATTCTTTTGTGATGTTTGCATTGATGAGCGATGACTCGTTCATTTTTCAAAAAAACAAAAACAAAAACAAACAAACAAACAAACATATAATCGGATGTTTGATTTTATTTCCAAAGTGTAATCATTCAATACTCCGGCCATGATAATATATAAGCTATTGCAAAGCGGCGAGCTGGCAGAAACGTTAGCACGCCGGACGAAATGCTTAGCGGTATTTCGTCTGTCTTTGCGTTCTGAGTTCAAATTCCGCAGAGGTCGACTTTGCTTTCGTCCTTTCGGGGTCAATAAATTAAGTACCAGTTGCGTACTGGATCGCTTTAATCGTTCGGTTCCCCCCTCCCCCAAATTTCTGGCCTTGTGCCTAGAGTAGAAAAGAAAAGAATATATATATATATATATATATATTATTGTCAATTTCCTATCATCACCTTTTAGATTTCGAGCAAATTTTCTCTGAAACATCTATTTCAACTGGGGAGTCTGAATCTACAGTGAAATTCCGCATGTATTGTCAATGGTTAATTTCGGGGGTATCGGTGAGACATTTCTCAAAAGATGGTTTTATATCCATAACAAGATCTTATTGTAATTTCTAAGAAATGTCATTACGCTTTCTATTGAAAATAAAATAATATAAACGATTTTCTAGAAACTTCAGCCATCTTTTCATTTCATCAATCTTAGTTTTACATTATAGTTCGGTAACTTTCCTATCTGGAATCTGCTCTCGTGTACAACACTAATGCTCCTGGGAAATTTATGTGTATTTCCACATACCCTGTTCATTCTTTCCTTAAAATTCTAAAGTTTTATGTCTAAGTAATCAATATATTTAACGATCTTCGATAAAATTGTTTAGCTTTGTATATATAGCTGCGCTTTAGCTCTTACATGAAGTTATTTCTCTCCATAGAAACAGTATTTCATGAAAGTGACTATCCTCTATGTTTTACTGAACATAGCTGATACGATAAATTTGTATGAGATATTTCAAACTAGGAAATGCGTTGTATGTAAAGACAAAAAAATTCAAACAAATTGGTGACTCATTGTAGATTTTCATCCATCCATCTATCTATCTATCTATCTATCTATCTATCTATCTATCTATCTATCTATCTATCTATCTATCTATATTAGGTTTAGTAAAGAACTAGCGGTAGATCGAAATAGAGTAGAGGGAGACTTAGTTAAGAAACTAGAAGAGGCACTTACAACTGGCAGCGCAACCAACGTTTTGGCTGCGAGGATGGCCCTCGACCAACACCTCAACGCCAAACACGAAGGTT
>NC_068988.1:64166468-64167636 GCF_001194135.2 Octopus bimaculoides | reverse complement strand
GTCCATTTTCTGTATTTAGCCCTGTGTGGCTATAATAAAAAGATATCTAATCTTTCTCTCTCTCTATCTATCTATCTGTCTATCTATCTATCTATCTATCTATCTATCTATCTATCTATCTGTCTGTCTACTTATTTGTGTTAATCTGCTTGTTGTCTCTCTATCTATCTATCTATCTATCTATCAATCTATCTATCTATCTATCTATCTATCTATCTATCTATCTATCTGTCTGTCTGTCTGTCTGTCTGTCTGTCTATATATATTTCACACGATTCACTCATAAAACTTCAACTTTCCTGAGTGGAGCTTTTAACTCGAAGTTGTACTTATTCAAAATGTCACCTCGCAGTAGAACCGAGCGCGGAACCATATAGTTGTAAATCGAACTTTTTGACGAAAAGTCTGGTCTGTATGTCTATATAATCACAATGGAAGTAATTCAAGCAACGGAAATACTTGTACTACTACTACTACTACTTCAAATAGTTCAGTTAACATGTGATATATACACGAAAATGCTTATCATGTGCTAATTGAAAGTTCAAAATATCTAATAATTGGATCTTAGATGTGACGATATGTTTTTTTTAGAAAGAAATATTTTTGGATGGAAGAAAAGCAAAAGAACACTGACATACGAACTTTGTGGAATGGTAACGGCAATATGACCTATATAATTTGACAATATAAAAGAGAGACGAAGACGACGATGATGATGATATTGGTGATGATGATGATGATGATGATGATGATGGCGGTGGTGGTGATGTGGTTCTTATTGTTGTTGGTGTTGGTGATTCGTTCATGATTTCCTAATAAACCAAAATTAATTATGTGTGTATGTATGTATGTATGTACGTATGCACATACATATGTATATCTATATATATGTGTGTTTGTGGGGGGAAGTATTTATATATAGACACACATTACATAGCACACACACACACACACAAACACACACACGCACACACACACACACACATATATATATATATATATATATACACATATATATATATACATACATATATACATTCATGCATTAATACACAACGGCATCCATACACACATGCAGACACAGGCATACACATATATATCTACACCTACATACATATCTTTGTCTATGCATGTATGTCCATATATCTATTCATATATATATATA
>NC_068988.1:64165227-64166393 GCF_001194135.2 Octopus bimaculoides | reverse complement strand
GCACACACACACACACACAAACACACACACGCACACACACACACACACATATATATATATATATATATATACACATATGTATGAATGTATGTATATATACACACGCACACGCACACAAACAAACTCACAAAATGCCCATAAACACATACAAAAATGCAAGTATATATACGTATGAAAAATGGAATCTGAAATGGTAAAAAGGGAAAGAAAACGAAAACGAAATTGGAAAACTCGTGCTACGAATCGTGATTCTAAGAACGTGTATTTCGTAGAAGCTTATTGTTGAAACGTGTCTTTCTTAACTAACCTACTTCCGTTGTATTATATAGCAACGTGCATTATTTATATAGCAACTGTGCTTCAGACGAGTTGTTGGTGGCGTTGCAATATTTCCTACTTCCGTTCTTGTTGCAACATTCAATTTATGTATGAACGCCATATTGGTAAAGATGTGCATCAGAGAAGTTGTTGAATTTTGCTGTGAAGTCAACGTATTTCTCCTTGCCAGAAGTATACTCTTCGCAATGACTCTCCATTTTGGTTCATGAGCATCCGGGTAACTGCTGTTAGCAGGGTATTTTTTTTTACGTCACTATTGGCTCCTAAAAAAAGCCAAATGTGCATGGACATAATTTTTTAAATTCCTTTATTTGTTGCAATGATTGACTGCGGCCATGCTTGGGCACGTCTTTGAAGTGGTTCCTAGTCGAACAAATCGATACCAGTCCTTATTTTTTCAAGTCTGTCATTTATTCTATCGGTAAATTTCGTCGAACCGCTATGTTACGGAGACGTAATTAAACTAACACCGGTGTTGGTGGTGGACAAAAACAGAAACAAAGAGACAAACATATACACACATAGATACATACATGTATATAAATATATATACATATATATTTATACACACACACACGCACATATATATATAAATATATATATACAAATATATATACATACATATTTATATTTATATATATAAATATATATATACATACATAGTAATACACGCATACACAAACTCACACACACACACACACACACGCAACAATATGGATATAGGTATATTTCATTGACAGCTACATATATTCTAACAGATTAGGCCTTCCATACGCAAGATACATACATACAAACATATACTTTTATATATATATATATATATATAT
>NC_068988.1:64163647-64164974 GCF_001194135.2 Octopus bimaculoides | reverse complement strand
AAAAACTTCGCTGAGGATATTTTTTCCTTTTAAAATTATTTACATGTCTTTTCGACCGTTTCACATGACTTTATCTGTTAAAACGTATTAAAACTTGAGAAGTACTTACAACTTTGGTCGTCGCAATGATTTGCTTTCGTTTGTTTAGTAAAAATTCCTCGTCGTAATGATCTTGCTTTCATTTTGTGATAGACAACTATCGTGCAGAAAATGCCAGCTTCTGTGTTCTGTGTTCTGATTGGGTAAAGTTGATTAAACTTTAATACTCAGTAACATTATTCTACTATTTTTCTGGAACAAATATATAACAAAATCGGATTTAAAGTGGAAAATTATTTCAATATATCAAATTTGAAAATTTTGACGTAATTTTAGAATTTCACAATATGTGACAGCAACAGAGAAGATCCTAAAACAATAGAGAGATGGACAGACAGACAGACAGACAGACAGACAGACACACACACACACACACACACACACACACACACACACATACACACACGCGCATATACACAAAAACGCGCGCACACTCACACACACATGCACGCACATTTACAAACGTACACAGAAAATCACGAGTTTAGAATGGAGCATAGTAGACATATATATGTATTAATGTATGTACGTTTGTGTGTGTGTGTGTACACACACACACACTCACAAACCTATATATATTTGTGTGTGTGTGCGCGCGCGTGTGTGTGTGAGGGTGTGTTTTTTTTTGCAAGGGATAGCAGAAAAGCTACCCACCCGCTCTCTCCGTATATTTGCATGTGTGTGTGTTTATGTATGCACGTATTTATGTATTTACGAATGTATGCAGGCAGCATTGTCTGTATATCCGTGTATGACAGGCATATTAACGTTGTCAGCCCACTGCCACTCCGTATTTGTCGTTTACACAACGCAGTTCTCCCCTTCCCTGATATCAGCCACACTCAATATGCCACCACATTTCCCACACAGTAACACTCTGCAACCTTCTCATTTTATCAAATACCCCAACACCGTTACAGGGACCATTATAGATTTTTATTGATATCCAGTTAGCCTATAATTGAACTGGATGTTAGTTTAACATGTATGCAAAGTTTCATGAAATTTGATTCACTTTTGTATGGAGCAACATGTTAACAGACACATCGCCAGACAGAAAGTGCCATTTATGTATAAATTATACATCCACAGAATTTATTTTATAATCTTATACAACATATAATGACCTACACGTGTTTCTGGTTACTGTTGCAATTGTAGCCTTGCATTATTATCGACGGTATCCGCCTGGACTCATATATATATACATATATAAACATATATATAT
>NC_068988.1:64162366-64163037 GCF_001194135.2 Octopus bimaculoides | reverse complement strand
TATATGTATATATATATATATATATGTACACATTTATAATGTATATGTATATACGACGCAACGGTCTCCAAATAGGTTGGTGTTGGTCTGCGACGTAGTTGGTGTTTCTATGATGCAATCAAATCGATAAAAAGTGGACAGTAGACTTGCTGTGTGGAGTGGGAAAATCCAACGATTCGGACAATGGCCTTCCTCAGGGTAAAATCCAAGGAAAAAATAAATGGCAAAGAGAAGAGTTACACACACCTGCTTATACATGTGATATATAAATGTATGTAAGAATTTATATAGGAGCATATATCAATACATATAGTTACACACGCTTTGTATTTATACATATATAAATAAATACACACATACACACACTCTCACACACAAATGTACACACATGCCAATGTATGTAAGTGTATGTAGATACATACTTAAAAAAGAATCTGCACAGTATTCAATAAATTTATTAAGCAATCAGCGTGTATGTATGCATGTGTTTTAGAATGGTGGCAGCTGATGAAGGAAATGTTCTCTATGTGGCCTGTGTGTTTTCTGTGCTCTGTTTATGTTCTGACTCACATTTTGTTCACGTTTTCTTGTGATGTCCTGTACCCTGGTATGCATCTATACATAAATGTAGATGTAGGTATGTACATATATGTACGTATATATGCATATAC
>NC_068988.1:64161256-64162266 GCF_001194135.2 Octopus bimaculoides | reverse complement strand
ATATATATATATATATATATATATATATATATATACCCGCTTATATAAGTTAGAGTTTCGAAGAGCGCAAGATGGAAATACAGACTGAAACATAAATACAGAGAGAAGCCAATATAGGGAGAAATAAGCAGGGTTGAGAGTGAAAGATTGGTAGAAAGCTAGATAGATACCTAGATAGATATATAGACAGATAGATACGTAGAGATAGATAGGGAATTGGGAGATAGAGGGGTGGGGGATAAAAAAACCCCGGTAAAGTGGAAATCAAATAACAGTAAAGAACTTGAAAGAAATATGAAGTGGAATAATGGAAACATAGAATCAATAGACTTTGTAACAATAATAATAATAATAATAATAATAATAATAATAATAATAATAATAATAATAATAATCAAAGAAGAAGAAGAAGAAGAAGAAGAAGAAGAAGAAGAAGAAGAAGAAGAAGAAGAAGAAGAAGATGAAGAAGACGAAGAAGAAGAGGAAGACGAAGAAGAAGGTAAGGTGTAGGTGGAGGAGGAAGATTGACGTTAAATGCGATAACAGTTATTTTGAAAATATATTCAAGGCGGTATAAGAAGTTGAAGGGGGCGAGAGAAGCAATAACATGTAGAAGATGGTGATAGTGATGATGATGATGATGATGACGATGATGATGATGATGATGATGATGATGATGACGATGATGATGATGATGATGATGATGATGACGATGATGATGATGATGATGATGACGACGATGATGATGATGATGATGATGATGATGATGATGATGATGATGGTGGTGACGATGATGACGACAACGCGGAAAACGATGATGATGATGATGATGATGATGATGATGACGATGATGATGATGATGATGATGATGACGATGATGATGATGATGATAGTGGTGGTGATTATAACGATGATACAGTTGGCTTTTATCGTAGATTGGCAATAATGAAATGATTCTTTATTATGACAACAGCAACAACACCGGCGCCGCTGACAATCCCCCCCCCCCC
>NC_068988.1:64160048-64160344 GCF_001194135.2 Octopus bimaculoides | reverse complement strand
TGAACATGAGTGTGTAGTCAAGAATCTCTGTTTTGCAATCACGTGAATCCGGTTTCATTCTAACAAAGTTGCTCCTTGGACAATGGTCTTTCATAGCCTCAGGACGACCAATACCACGTGAATGAATCTGGTGCACGGAAACTTCGTTGAAGCCCATCAGATGCACACGCACACACAAATATACATGAGCGTGTGTGTGTGTGTGTGCGAGTGCATACATGCATACATACATATATACATATATATATATATGTATATATGTATATATATGTATGTATATATATATATATATATAT
>NC_068988.1:64156267-64158981 GCF_001194135.2 Octopus bimaculoides | reverse complement strand
TATATATATATATATATATATATATATATTAGTATACACATTAAACATACATGCATACATAGATATACATATATACATGTGTGTGTGTGTGAGTGCTTGCGTCTGAGTGTGTAAGTTTCTGCGTGTGTTTGTGTTTGACCCGCACTGTCGTTTGACAACCGGTGTTCGTTTGATTCCGTCCCCAGTCCCGTGCAGGGTTGAAGTTGGGCAAAAGAGAGCCAGATCTAGAGAATAAGTGCTCCAGCATGACTGTTTTCCATTGACTGAAGCAGTTAACAGATGCAAGATATATACGATAAATATATCTGATAGGTCTTTCTAAGCTTTCTCTCTTATACGCTGTATAAACAAGTCCCGGTTGCAAAATAAATGATACGATACGGTGGGGGTAGAGACAGATGGCGGAATAGCAGATCCTTTAGACTATCTGCCAAATGCGTTGTGATCTTTCGTTCCAGGATTTTTTAACGTTTCTGAGATTGTCTATGCATTTTATTTTGCCAGGGTGATAAACAATAGTACCAGTGAAGACCTGGGGTCGATTTCGTTGATTAATTCCCCCACAATCGGAACCAGTTATGATGGCGGTTAGTTGGCTGAAACGCCAGACCGTCGGACAAGAGCTTTATAGAATTTTCTCCGGTTATTTACGTTCTCAGTTCATCCTTTCGGTGTCGATAAAATGAAGTACGGGTCAAGTATTGAGCGATACGTTACAAAACCTGTCAAGTACTGGTATCCACTGGTATTCAACCCTCCTCTCAAACCTGTTGGCCATATAACTAAACTAGAACCCGTTAATATTGGTTTCAAATTTTGCCACAAGGCCAGTAATTTCGATTGGGGGAGGACTGTAAGTCGATTACATCAACCCCAAAGTCCAACTGGTACTTATTTTATCGATCCAAAAATCACGAGAGGCGAAGTTGACCTCGGTGGAATTTGAACTCAGAACGTAAAGATGGACGAAATAACACTAAACATTTTGTCTGGCGTGCTAACTAACCATCCTTTTCTACTCAGGGCACAAACCTGAAATTTTTGGGGAGGGGGCTAGTCGATTAGATCGACTACAGTACGCAACTGGTACTTAATTTATCGACCCCGAAAGGATGAAAGGCAAAGTCGACCTCGGCGGAATTTGAACTCAGAACGTAAAGACAGACGAAATACTGTGAAGCATTTTGCCCGGCATTCTAACGTTTCTGCCAGCTCGCTCCCTCGGGGTAGTTGTCATCATAGTCGTAATCCTTATCATTAATATCCTCCTCCTCCTCCTCTTCCCCCTCTTCCCCCTCTTCTTCCTTTTCCCCCTCCTTACCAGACTCGTTGTTGTCGGCGTTGTCATCGTCATCAAGACTGCCAAACATCTTTTGTTCAGCATTCTGTTGAAAAACCTAATATTGAATATATACATACCTACAAACACACACACACGCACACAGACACACACACACACACACACACACACACACACACACACACACACACACACACACACACACACACTCACACACACACGTATGTATGTATGTATGTATGTATGTATTTATGTACATACACTTGTATGTATATATATGTATACACGTAGGCTTATATATTTGTATATGTGTGTGTGTGTGTGTGTGTGTGTGTGTGTGTCCCCGTGTGTATATATATATGTATATATATATATATATGTAGGCGTGTATATACTCGTTTCATGAATGTGAGAACGAAATAGTAGTTGTAGTAGTAGTAGTCGTAGTAATAGTAGTAGTAGTAGTAGTAGTGGTGGTGGTGGTGGTGGTGATGGCAATTCTTACAGTTGTAACAGTAAATCGATGAAGAAAAAGAATGACAATAAGAAGAACAACAACAACAATAATGATAGCAAGCTTAGGAGGAGGAGAAGAAGAAGAAAGTGAAGAAGGGGAAGAGAAAGGAGAAGGCGAAAAAAGAAAGAAAAGAAGAGGAAGAAGAAGAAGAAGAAAAATAAGAATAACAAAAGCAAGTGGAAGAAAAATATTTAAAAAAAATGTATGGAAACGAAAAATGGATATTGACAAAAAAGAAAAGATATGAAAAACTGAGCAAAAAGAATAAAATAAAATTTTAAAAAAATAATTAAATAGACAAACGGTAGATGACGACGCACAAACAATCAATTTGAGCAGAAAGTCTTGTAATTTAAACAAGTGAAACAAGAAAAAACTGGATTGGAGAATGTTAGAAATCTTTAAGGATATTGTAAATGAAGAGAAAAATTGAATGGATCAATAAAAGAAGTAGATATAAATATAAGGTTATGCGTATGGTTAAAGAAGAATACGAAAGTGAGAGAAAGAGAGAGAGAGAGAGAGAGAGAGAGAGATGTGTGCAAATATCTATCTATCTATCTATCTGTCTGTCTACCTCTGTCTTTCTTATTTCTTTATTGCCTACAATGGGGCCAAACATAGAAGGGACAAACAAGGACAGACAAAGAGATTAAGTCGATTATATCAACTCCAGTGCGTAACTGGTACTTATTTAATCGACCCCGAAAGGATGAAAGGCAAAGTAGACCTCGGCGGAATTTGAACACAGAACGTAACGGCAGACGAAATACGACTAAGCATTTCACCCGGCCTGCTAACGTTTCTGCCAGCTCACCGTCTTTCTGTCTGTCTGACTCTGTGTATATACGTACATACAGACATTATATATATATATATATATATATATATATATAT
>NC_068988.1:64153285-64155983 GCF_001194135.2 Octopus bimaculoides | reverse complement strand
CATAAAAGTTCATCGGTATTCCGAAATCTGTCCATGTTGTGCCACAATTCAGGGTAGAGTGAATGCTAAATACACATGACTAGCGTATATGAGATAGAAGGTGAGGATCAAAGAAGAAAGAAGTTGGTGGTTAAAACAATATAAAATACGAAGAAAACAATGTAAAATACACCAATAATAATACAAAAATAATAGAAGTCAAATGGGGGGGGGGTAATGTAAGAAAAAATAAGGTGGGGTGAGGGTATCGTGGTCTCGGGTCTTTCGACATCACACCTCTTCGTTTAGTTGACTCAGCCGGGGTTGATCGAGTCCCCCTTGCATCGCAACAACGGTATAAATCAGACAGACAGACATACGTTTGCGTTTGTCCCCCACCACCGCTTCAAAACACCGTTGCCTAGCAGTTCAGCACAGGAAATCGATTGAATAACTTAAAAGAGTAGCGAAGCCGATTTGTTCGCCTAAAACTCTCGGAGGTGGAGCAGAAGTGAGGCTACACAGTCCAATGACTGAAATATGTAAGAGATAAAGAAGAAAATACCTCACCGCTTAGAAATTTCAGCCTAAGAATAATTTGAAAATATATTTCGTTTAAAAAATAATTGGCTTTTATCGTTTTTAAAATTCCAATAAGATGTGTAAAACAACAAGCCGGCAATAAGTATTCATAAATTTCTATATTGTTTTATTTATTTATCAATTATTTTTTTAATCTATGACTTCGTAGACTATTCTCTTTGATGATAAGGCTTTGTATGTATTTGATGCTGGGAAATTTGTGTTCGATAAATGTGTGTTTCGACCACTATGATTTCGAGACAATGTTTACGTCGAATCTGTTTTCACCGAACATGCTGTATCTCGTATATGTGTATATATGTAAGTATATGCATGTATTTTTTGTAAGTTTTCTTGGCTTAACCTTTCAAATATCTCCGGGATAAAGAGCTTTCTCGCTTACAATCAAGACTCTTTTGTTGGAATTCAGACAACATCAGACAGGTAAAAATTGCATGTAGATATGTATGACATATATATATATATATATATATATATATGTGTGTGTGTGTGTGTGTGTGTGTGTGTGTGCTTGTGTGTGTTTGTGTTTGTGTGTGTGTGTGTGTTTGTGTGTGTGTGTGTGTGTGTGTGTGTGTGTGTGCATGTTCCAGTATGTAACAGTATGTACCAGCATGTAGGTAGGAATGCACCCCGCCCAGACTGACGCCCTGCTGGGGCACCGCTTTGAAGAATGTTAGTCAAACGAATCGAGCCCAGTATTTTTTTTGTCAAGGGTGGCACTTATTATATCTGTTCCTTAAGTCGAACTGCTAAGTTACGGTGACGAAACGATACAAACATCAGTTGTCAGGTAGTGATGGGGACAAACACATATTCAAAGACATGCATACACGCACGCTCGCTTACACACATACGCACACACACGCACACACACACACACACACACACACACACACACGCAAATACTATTGGTTTCTTGCAGCTTACTTCTACCAAATCCACTCACAAGGCTTTGGTCGGCCCAAGTTGCCGCGCGGTGGGACTGAACCTGGAACCATGTGGTTGAGAAGCGAACTTCTTAACGCTGGCCATTCCAGAGCCTACACAGCCATGCGTGCGCCTACACGATATATATTATATGTGCACGTATATAGATATGCATATACACATGTATGTGCACAATATTCGTAGGCACAGGCGTAGATGGCTATTCATATATTTTACTTGTTTCAGTCATTTTAATTGCGACCATGCTGGGGCACCGCCTTGAAAGTAAGCGCCCACATCGGTCTCCCGCGTGATAGATTGGGTTGCTTGACCGTACAAAGTAAATTTGGATTTTTCTTTAATAGCTATAGTCTTCGATGTAGGCATTTTCTTATTGGTCATGTAGGACTCATTTTCTCGTTATTGGCGCTGAGGTAGTCAATCCCTTAACCGAATGCTCCGATAATTATGTCTGTTTGTCTGTCTATCTATCTATTTGTCTGCATGTATATATTGAATTGACAAATAGATTTGTCGGTTCCGTTTTGTTTTACTTGCACTCGACTCTTCATGCGTCTGAAAAGATAAAAATATATTCAAAATTCAAACAAGATAAACAAAAGTGTTAGAGAAATAATAGAGCTATAAAGCACCACAACCAACCCACCAAACAAAAACCACCCCCAAATCTAAAAAAAAACAAGCATAAAAAATACGCTATGATAAATTATTTTTTATGTTAATTCAAATAACATTGGAAGGAACTGGAATAGATAAAATAAAAAAATCTCCCCTCCCCCAAAATTCCGAATGAATTTATCTGATAAACCGATATATCCGTGTGTATCTGTATGTATCATTTTTGATGACGGACAAGCCGCATGGGTGCATTAGATTCCTGCCAGTTTCTGCTATGCCTGTGCAAGAGAAAGTTTCTTAGTGCATTAAACCTTATGGCAAGCCCGTCTTTAAAAAATAAATGTACCGTTTATGTGCTTTAGGCTCAGGAGTGGCTGTGTGATAAGTAGCTTGCTTACCAACCACATAGTTTTGGGTTCATTACCACAGCGTGGCACTTAGGGCAAGTGTCTTCTACTATAGCCTCGGGCCGACCAAAGCCTTGTGAGTGGATTTGGTAAACGGAAAACTGGAAGAAACCTATCGTGTATATATATATATATATATATAT
>NC_068988.1:64151827-64153006 GCF_001194135.2 Octopus bimaculoides | reverse complement strand
TATATATATATATATATATATATATTGATGTGGTGCTGGAGAAATAACTCCAGAAATATGCATATACACCCATTACCAATTTTTCAAGGCAGTGCCCCAGCATGGCCGCAGTAGTCTATTTATTGAAACAAGTCAGAGATGAAAGATAAAAGATGAAACAAAAATTGGCGAAGTAATTGGGTTTCTGGGTTGCATTTGGTACTTCAAACTCTGAGAATGAGAAATAGAGAGAGATGGAGAGAGAGAGAGAGAGAGAGAGAGAGAGACAGGAGGAGTTAGATAGATAGAGGTAGAGATAGAGAGAGATAAAGAGAGAGAGAGAGGTGGGAAGAGAGTGATCAATTTAGTTTCAGGTTAAAGATTGTTTAATGGGATTAGACAGTTCGATACTAAATCATCGAAATATGGAAATGTATAGAAAATTTATGGATGAGAAATGGATGTCATATTTAGTAGTGTTGGGTTTGGCTTCAAAGTAGCATGTATGGCGTACGGTATGCTGTTGTTAAATATTTTTACGGCGATGGAGGTTTCAGTTCTTATGTTTTTATTTTATTATTAATGTAAATGGTGCTTGTATGGACATCCCTATGTACGTATGTGTGTGTGTATATTAATTTAAAAAATAAAAAATTTGGTCATAAAAGATATAGGTCTAGATAAATAAGATTTTTATCTAAGAGTGGCAATTTGGATATTAAAAGGAATGAGAAAAAATAATATTATGAGAGATTAATTAAAGTTTTTGGCTAAAGCATTTTTCATTTGAAGTTCAATATGGGTCATCGATTGCAGAGTGAAATGGGTTGCTTCTATTTGAACGAGGGTGTGTAGTAAGGATGACATCATGCGAGGTTGAACAGTTGGTGTGTGTATCCTTTTTCTTCTGTGTGTGTGTCTGTTTCTCTCTCTCTGTGTCTCATCTCTCCTCTGTGTGTTTTTTGTTTTTAATATATGTGTACTGCGAAGTAGAGCGTGTAATAGAGGGCAGGGGGGTAAGTTGTTTCGTACAGAGAAACATTGCCACAAACCTGCATACATAAACCCGAATATACAGGTAGAGAATCATAAAGACGTGTATCTAGAAATATACGCACACACATAAACAGACTCATAACACTATCAATATGTGTATGTGTATATATATATATATATATATACATATATATATATATGTAT
>NC_068988.1:64146243-64150584 GCF_001194135.2 Octopus bimaculoides | reverse complement strand
TGTGTGTGTGTGTGTGTGTGTGTGTGTGTGTGTGTGTGTGTGTGTGTTTGTGTGTGTGTGTGTGTGTGACTGTCTGTATGGAGCTTTTGTTTAGAATGTGGAAGTATTATTCGGTCTCTTAGGCTTTTTAAAAATGGTATTTGTAACTAGTAATAAAGGCGGCTAAAATAGCTTGTTTAAGCTATAGCTAATGTCATTGGTAGAAATGAATAAACCTGTGTCTGCTGGAGATGTGAGAAGCACTGTGAATGCAAAGCTATGATTAGGAAGTTGTGTCGGCGTCATTCAAAGGATTTTTCATATGCTTTCACATCCGGCAAATCCAAGCCGTTTTATGTTTTAAATGGAATTGAAAACAAAAGCACACAAAAAAAAAACAACAACGAAAAGCAAACAAAGAAAAACCCCAAACGTAATAAAACTTGTAGTGCAATCTAATGACGCAACAACGTCTCCTACAATAATCAATCGTGGGAGAATTATGACTTTAAGTGTACTTGATGCATTGTTGTGGACGTGGTACTCATTATCATACATTTCTTATACGAAAGCGCAATGATGCTACAAATTAACACTAGCAATAATTTAGAATATTAAGCAATCAAAATCGACTAAATCAATCAGATCTGCAACGTTTTCTCATGAGTCTGCTACAATGCAGTTATATAATAGAATCTGGTGTTGATTCTCAAAGTAGAATATTGCACTTAGTTTTTTTTTTCTTTCTTTCCATTACCAAGAATGAAGATGAAAAGACATCAGACATTATAAGTTTCTTTGACAGAAATATTTATCCAGAGTCACAGTGTACATTGAAAATATCTGCAATAAACAGCGTGAAAATAAAATAATAATAATAATATAAAAATTCCTTGCTTTCTCACGGTAACTGTACAGCAATAAGATTTTATTATAAGAGTTTCGATAACTCAGTCAGCCATGACTAAACTCGTAAAAAAATAAAACTCCAGCCAGAGCAAGCTAACACGGAATTAATTCTCGAATAAATATCTTGGAAGGTTAATGTGGCACAAATTTATTAAAGTTACGCCAAGGTTAATGATCGTATTAAAAAGGTACTCACAATTTATAATACGACCAACCCTGTGTTTTTCTAAAGGTCAATGACTCGCAATTTCTAGTTTCGTTTTAATAAATGACTTCCATTTTAAAACGAATTAGTTTAGTTTTTTTTAAAAATCATTTTAATTTCTTCTTTTATTTTTATTACTAAATACGAGTTGTTGGCAAATTTCTGCTGTTTAATAAACTGTTTCAGTATTAAAACGAAACACTTTTTATTCCGTTAGACGCAATTAATGCAGTACTATATTAAACTGGCTAACTATATATCATATTTCATGTATACATATAGACCGTTGACAGCAAGTTACAGCGGTTTGGCTGCGATATAAAATCTCTTATGGAATTACTGTGTTTAAAAATGCAATATATATACTGGCGCAGGCGTGGCTGTGTGGTAAGACGTTTTTCTTCCCAACAACATGGTTCAAAGTTCAGTTTTACAGTGTGGCACCTTGGTCAAATATGTTCTACTATAGCCACGAGCCGACCAAATTTTTGTGAGTGGATTTCGTAGACGGCAAATGAAAGATGTCTGTCTTATATACATACATACATACAAACATACATACATACACACATATATATATATCATTCAAACGCAGTAGTGGTTGAATATATTCTTAAGTCCACCATTTCGTCAATTGCAGTAGCTTCCAAGCTTCACCACTAATTCAATTCTCAACTAAATTGCAAACTGTTAATATTTTCAAAGAGGACACCTCGTCAGCTACACTTTGGCGTAAATAGTTTGAAATTTGGTTAAGTAGAAAAAAAGTTACATCAAAATATGTCAGACCTCAAGGTGGGCAGTAAGGCAGATATTCATCTTCAATTAACATAATTTTTTAAATTTTAATATAAAAGTATACTTTTCTTAGTCTTAAATGATAGAAAAATGCATTAGGAATTCAGAATCGTTAGTCGCATTGAACAAAAATTAGTAGAAAGGGAGTTAAGGGGTAAAATGTCATGAAATTTAATGTCAGTAAGTGAGGAAGTAAGAAGTAACGCCCCAAGCAATAAGAATAAAGAATATATTTCTAAAATGAATACCTGCGTTCTAAAGCGGTGAGCTGGAAGAAACGTTAGCGTGAAATGCCCAGCGGTATTTCGTCTGTCTTCACGGTTTGAGTTCGAATTTCGCCGAGGTCGACTTTTCCTTTTATCAATTTCGGATCTATTCAATTAGACGTACAAGTTATTTAATTAAAATTTTTAAACTAAGCATTTTGAAACTTCCGGATACTGGTAGAATGAGTCACATAGAACAGGGTTTACTCTTAACGTTTTTGACAAAATTTTGCCTTTTAGAAACGGTATTTCGTCTGGCTTTACGTTCTGTGTTCAAATTTCGCCGAGGTCGACTTTGCCTTTCATCCATTTTGGATCTATTCAATTAGACGTACAGATTATTTAATTATTTTTTTTTAACTAAACACTTTGAAACTTCCGATACTGGTAGAATGTGTCACATAGAATAGTGTTTGCTCTTAACGGTACAGAGTGACAATGGACAAATTCGTGTTTGATAAGTGCCAATACACGAAACTTTCAGCTTTTGACTTACTCTATAACTTCTGCTGATGATATATATATATATACATATTACATATATGTGTAAAAAAGTCTCATCACGCATCGAACCAATGAAAGAACCTATACCTGCTCGCTCGGCGCGCTAAAAATAGCAGCTAAAGTATGCCCCTACCTAAATCACACGCCCATTGTACGTAATGTCCTAGATTATCCCTAAAAAGAAAGTTTGCTGAAGGCTGGAATGTCTTTCATGATAGGTTTGCAGATTATAAACCTTGAAAAGTACAGGACAAGTTATTACGCCTGTAAAAGTATAGGACAAGCTATTGCATCTAGTAAAGTAAAGAATAAGAAACTTTTTAATTCAAATATTGCAGCTAAAATTAAAATCTGAATATTAAAACTTATTTTATTATAGTTTAAAATAACACTATACTTATTTAAGTAGAATTTTGCTAATTTACTACTTTAAATACAGAAAAAAGTGACTAATTAGACAAACTTAAAAAAATTGCTGAACAGTTTTGTACAATAAATTTAAAAGATGAAAACTGTAAAGAGTGATAGATTAGAAGAACTGGCATTCTTTGCTGCAATATTTTAAGTAAAAAGTATCTTATTCTTCACTAGAAGCAACAGCTTGTCCTGCACTTTTACAGGAGTAATAATTTGTCCTGTACTTATCCATGTTTATAATCTTAAGAATATTACTTGTCATGCTCGCATTTTCCCTGTAATATATATATATATATATATATTCATAAAAAAAAACAGTCGAAGACAGGAGGTGTAGAAAACAATCAGATGTATTAGTATAACGCTCGGGAATTGAAAATGTCTTTAACGTTTCGAGCCTACGCTCTTCCACAGGAAGGAATACAGACAGAAGCACGGAGAGAAACAAGGAGAGAAAAATATATATGTGTATGTATGTATGTATGCATGTATATGACAACTCACAGAGGGTGTTGGAAAGCGAAACCAGAGACGAATATCCGGTTATCTGCAGAGCTGCCACCTCTCTTGTTAAAAAGGGATATGAGCATTTAACTAGTAGAGTTTTGTTCCTCTTCGGAAACGAAGGACGAACACAGCATCTTCTTTTGTTCAATGCCCCTCATGATTCACGTGAATAGCGATTCTTCACGTAGGCACATGGCCATATGTTTTGAGAAAGGGTTAGATCGTCCCGCCTGTTATATTGTTGAAATCCTCAGTTGAAATTATCCATGACTAATGATCTCGTTAGAACACCATATCTCCGATCTAGGCGAGATTTGAACTCAGAACATAAAGAAGTGGAGTTAATTATACCACAAGACCGTTTATCCGACTAGACATCGCTGCACCGATTTAGCCAATCTTCCTGGATTTGTGTAAATTGTGACGGCTTGTTATTACTGAGCCGCGAATGATGATTAATTAATGAGACAAACCGCTTGAAATACATATATTCAGACATACACACATATATAGACACATATGCACACACGCACATACGCACGCGCGTACACACACACACGCACACACACACTACATAACTACATGCATGTATGTATACATATCGATACACACACACTCAAATACACACATATATACATTCACACACACATACAGACACACACACGTATATATATCTATTTATATATGTTTGTGTGTATGTGTGTATGTGTATATATATATATATATATATATATATATATATATATATATATATAT
>NC_068988.1:64143830-64145760 GCF_001194135.2 Octopus bimaculoides | reverse complement strand
ATATATATATAAATGTATGTATGTATGTGTGTGTGTGTGTGTGTGTGTGTGTGTGTGTGCGCGTGCGTGCGTGTGTGTTTACATAGATACGCATACACTCAAATATTCACTCACACATGACATCGTGCACAAACACATCATACTAGAAGCGAAAAAGAAGAGAAAATAAATAATATTTATGATTAATGTATAATGAAAAAGGAAACGGCTACATTTCGTACATTGAATAATTTCTGCATTTGTGTATAGAGACCTTACATAACGAGTCGTGAGCCATGAGTAACGAGAACACAATATCTACGAGACAATCGAATATCTATATATCTCGTACATATCCTCTATCATTGCTGATCAATATGTTGTGGCTCTACTGATTTAATATGAACGAATAGTAATAATATTAATAAAAAATATATATGTAAAAGAAACCCCATAGAATCAGCCAACAACAAACAGATTATATTTGAAATTGATATTATTTATCTAAGGATAAGAATGAAGGAATATTTCTTATGTTTATTATTTTTTATAGGAAAGGTAAATAAGTCGTTGAAAATGTGTGATAATGTATTGATCTGGGTGAAGAACATATCACTAAATAAATCATGTTTATCTCACTAGAAGAAGCCAGAATATCATGTAATGTATCATGAGATATTTTCTTCTACGTATCATCTATATATGTATATGCGTATCACGTACAAAAGACTATATTTTATTATTTCTTTTTTTTTTTCTCTTTATGTTATTTTATTTTATTCAAGCAGCTTGTCTTTAAGAACCAAGAATCGTTGGTTAGAATAGATTTCGTAAAACAAGAAATAAGAAATAGAGAATAATATCAGAAACCGAGTTTTAGTAAAAATTCTTAAAAGGTTTTCACTGTTAATATTGATGTAAATAAAGGATTTGCTGTTAAGGATGGTATTAGAGGCCGAGCTTTTTGTAAAAGATTGCAGACTTTCACTCAAACATCTTTTCACCAATTTTTTCTGTTAATGATAGCGTCGAAAATTAAGTTTCGTCAGATGGAAAGTACTTGCCCTTAAGAGTAACATCGAATACTAATTTGTGGGAAAAGTTAGAAGGTCTTCTCGTCTAAAATTGATGCAGAAAAAGTTGTTGTTAAAAATGATATGAGTTAGTGAATTTTTGGTGAGAGTTTAGAAGTATTAATTCTAGCGTTTATGGAGTAAATATATAGTTACGTTCTTCGTATCGGGTAGATTTGAGAGGTCATACAATATAGACAGAAGATAATAACACTGTCAATAAAAATCAGTGATTTAGTTCCATTTTCTATGCAAAGGCTTCGTATCAATTCTGCTACTATTTGCTTTTAGGAAAACCATGAAAGTTGATTTTCAACATAGTGATTTCGTCGTGGACATTTTAACGTGGTGATTTCGTCGTGGTTTACGAGGTCGTTATTATTTTGCTGGCATAGTACGGTAGATAGATGGAGCCATTAGAGCAGCAGACAGAGCGTTTGGCGGTACTGAGGTTCTGTGTTCAAATTCTGCCGAGGTCGAATCAGTCATTTGTACTTCTTTCGGTAGATAAAAAAAAAAAAAAAATGCAGTCAGATTAATATGAATAAATAAGTCATCTTCTATTTGTTTCACTCATTAGATTGCGGCCATGCTAGGGCATCGTCTTGAGGAATTTTTAGTCAAATGAATCAGCTGCAGTACTTATTTCTGTTTTTAAAGACTGATACTTATTCTATCGGTCTGTTTTACCGAACTGCTAGGTTACGGGGAGCAAACACACCAGCGCCAGTTGTCAAGAGGTAGTGTGGGACACACACACACACACACGCACGTACATACACATATACATATGCTCATCAGTTTTATAGTTCTTTGTTCCCTGTTTGCACGGACATACCTATATATATATATATATATATATATATATATATATATAT
>NC_068988.1:64141290-64143057 GCF_001194135.2 Octopus bimaculoides | reverse complement strand
TATATATATATATATATATATATATATATATATGTATGTATGTATATATATATATTGGTGCCCTTATTCGTAGCTTTCGTTTAAACAATTTGGAATCCTTTTCCATGACACATTCGTGTGTGTTGGCCTCATCTCTTCATTAGCAAGTTTAGTTAAATCCAAAACACAGGCCTCATCTTGAAAATAGATGCTGACGAGACATTAAGTAAGATCAGTGCACGAGGATAAGTTAGTGTTCGTGGTGGTGTTGTGTAGGGAATAATTCAAAATAGATTTAGATGCAGATTGCAACAGATCAAGAGACCTTAGAGGGCTCTTTTTTTATTGGCGCGACATTCCAGTAGTAGATTTCATGTATTACCCAGTTTAACATCGCGTTCCCTTTGGATGTCGAGTTCGCTCTGTTACAGTCATTGAAGTCACAGCAACTCATGATTCGTATAGTTTCCTTTGCTTTTCCCTGCCTTTCTCCGTCATGACCGGATATGGATGAGGCCCTTACTAATAGGATTAAGAACGCTGTCCTGTCTCCTCCGAGTAAGATATTAAAAAATAAAAACAAAAACAAATGAATGCATATTTTCGTTTTTTTTAATATTTTGAGTGTAAAAACTAACAGGATTGACGAATGATAATGCTTCTATACTGTCGTTTTAAATACTAGAAATAGCAGCCAAATGCATCTAGAAGGACAGTCCATGATCTTTAAAAGAAGGAAAGACATAATGCAGTCTTAGATATCGGAAATTTCTTTGATCATCGGTCAATCTTTGATCGTAGGCCAGCCTCTGGTCAACAGTCTGCCATTCATCATCGCACTGCTTTGATCAAAGGTCTATTCATTCAGGATCTATCTAGGACTAAACAGCACCAATGACGACAACTACGACAACAACAACAACCACATTCCGCAGGAAAAATTTTAATTAATGTTAAAGTTTGCAAGAAATATTGCGATTTTGTGGCGGCTTCAATCTCTGACGGGAGCTATTTCCCTGTATATATCAAAATAATTTTACGTAGATAGAAAATAACAGAAGTGACAAGGTATGTCTCACTCTTCCTACACCTCTCTCTTTCTGTCTGTCTGTCGCTCTCTCTATCTCACTCTCTCTCTCTACCTCACTCTCTCCCTCTATCTCACTCTCTCTCTCTATCTCACTCTCTCTCTCTATGTCTCTGGTGTGCCAATCGTCAAGGTCAATTTTCATTTCATACTCTCAGGGTCAAGTACTGGGGTCAACGTTACCAACTAACAATGTCTCTTCGAAATTACTGGTTGTGTGTTTATATTAAAATCAATTATTAAAAAGGATAGGAGACTGGCAGAGTTAGTAGCGTATCGGACATAATACTTTATGGTATAACTTCTGGTTCTTTACGTTCTCACTTTCACCCTTTGCCTTTTATTCAATCGGTTCAATAAAGAACAATACCAATCAAGTACAAGGATAAATGGTAGCAACTAACACATCCCTTAAAATTATTAGATCTTTGCCTAATTACAAAAAACAAATATATATCGTAAAAGTTTATGTATATAATATGCTACAAACGTATATGACGCACTTAGAATTTGAGGCCTAAATTCCGTCGTGTGAGCAGATGTATCAAATACATTCAAGGTATGAGCACCACTACAGAAAGCTGGGGATGAATGGAAGAATCTACACATTTTGCCGCCTAAATTTGAGAACGTGTGGCCTATGTAGAAATCAATATAATTCATTTTTATATATATCGTTATATATATATATATATATATAT
>NC_068988.1:64137255-64140870 GCF_001194135.2 Octopus bimaculoides | reverse complement strand
TATATATATATATATGTATCTGTAAAAACATGTGACACTTATTCGGTAGCCATGATAAGACTCCTAGTTTCGGATGCCGGGGTGGGAACTCACGCCGCCATCTCTTCAGTTATCCGGCCGGATATATATATATATATATATAAACAGCAATGTAATTACACACGTGCTGTTGGTGACTTTCTGTCATTCTTTTCATTTTCATTTCCGACGAAGTGTCACGCTTGAAACGTCAAAAAACTGTTTTTACTGAGCATCAGCCTAATACATACCATGTGCACGTCCTCTTGTTTGTTATAGCTTTTAATGTTTGTTTATTCAATTTGACTACATACACACATACACACACACACATATGTGTGTAGGAAACAGGTTTACTTCCACGTAAGTAAGAACATAGGAGAATTTACAGGTTGAAAAATGCACCGGAATCTTAAAATGGCTTGAAGTTTTATTTTTTAATTGTTTTAAGAATTTATTAAAACACCGTACCCGTTTTAATAACTTCTTTGTTTTTCAATGGTAAATATAAAATAACAGAAACATGTTAAAAGTTTCAAAGAAAGAGAATGCGCCGGGAAAAGTTTCATAGCAATAAAACAGGTTCAAAACCAAATGTTCAATATGTTTCCTAGCAAAATTACACGATAAGAGTTCAAGTATTCAATAACTTTCACAGCAATAAGAATTTATGAAAGTTCAAATGTTCGATAAATTTCATAGCAATAATTCATGATGGAAATTTGAAAGTTCAATAGGTTTCAAAGCAATAACTTATGTTAGTAATTAGATATGATGATGAGTTTGAAGAATAAGAAAGAAAATTTCTACACGTTGTCATGTTCTATGAAGGAATATTGTTCGTCTTTTGCTTTACTCCAAAAAACTTGATCTATTTTTCAAGTCGATATTGTTTTGTATATACATAGGTTTTTAGACTGTTCGGTCATAGTCCCGATTGGTCACTTACTTAAAGACATCACTATGTTTTGTCCACCTTTTGGCCCAGAGTTCTGATTGGTTGACTGCATGAATACGTCATTTGTTTATCAATTGTTTTGGTTACTTGTCTTTGTCCAATAGTGGTCCAGTGCTTTTATGCGGACGTCGTTTATGTATCAAATGTTCTGGTCACTTGGTTTTGTCTAGCAGTAATCCATCGTTCTGGTTGACCGAGTCCCCTAAGATGTCATTTGTTTCTCTGCTGTTTCAGCTCGGCAGAATGCTTAACAGCGGCGTTTGCTCTTTTACTTTCTCTTCCGAGAGTTCACTGTTGACCAAACAGAAAATCCCAGGTTGATGTTTGTAAATAATGTCGGAAGGAGTAATGTCTTTGAGGGTTGAACTTAGGGTTTTGAATCCTGGAGAAATCCTGTTATCACAACTTCTGATTTATCTTCATTATTTTTATTCCTTCTAGTCGTTTACTTGAGTGAAATATAATGTGTTTTGTCATTCTATTGTGTTGTAAAGTATTTAGTCTTGGTTGATATTTCTTAATAAACATATTTTCTTTAATTAATTGTAATTGGACGGATGTGTTTCCGATGCATTGATATATGCTTCGTAAAGGCAACATTCATTATTTAGGATGTATGCTTGTTTGACAAAGGTCTAGATGTTTACAAGAGGCTCAGAAAGACAAAAGTTGTTTAAACTAACACGCGTGTTTTTAATTCATAACCAATATATGTTTCGTTATACCAACTAAATTTTTGTTTTGTTTTTTGTAACTTTCAGTATTTGCAATGTTGTGTTCAATACGCGATATTATGCAGTATATTATAAAGCATATGTTTCATGGGGCAGGAAAACGGTACCTAATCTGGAGAAATAAAGGTTAGAATCAGAATCAGGACAATTTGTTGACCCAGAAACAAGTCTTACTTAACTTGTCCTTTTTTTGAACCTGAAATTTGTTGCGCAGTGTATTCTAACGAATGATGTTGTATGCTTCTGTTTCATTGATTGGGTGTATCAGTGGTGCATCTTGTCATTCGCAATACTTGGGTGTCTGTAGCTTTTTCACGTTGTACTCGTTATTAATTAAAGTTACTGGGTATTGTCTTTCGACTAATGTATCTCGGGTTTCGGAATTGGATACAATTGTGTAGAATCTTCTTGTCAGTTTAAAATGTATATTTATTCTTGCTTGTCTTGAATGGTAGGAAAAAATAACAAATGATAGTTTCAATGTTCATATATTTTTTAATGGTTAAAATGTTCATAAATAGTAGTTGCTTTTTTTTTTACTCTATTCCATTTAGGAATTGAATACTGTGTTTTATGTTCTCAATTAGGGTTTTAAGCTCATAGAGTTGGTCCTGACAGTGTGTCCATAGTATGAAACAATCGACCAGATAGTGTTTCCAGTTGGCAAATAGGTATTTGTAGAAGTTACCACTGAATTCTAATCTGGAGTGTTTGTATATTTGAACATCTCGTAACAAGATAAGCGCTTATAAGGGCTACTTTCTTGCCTATCACCGTTCCGATATTTGTAGATGTCGTTGAAATTGTAAAAGTTATATTGAACGGTAAATCTTTTCCTATTCGTTCAGACAGGTCATCTGCAAATTTTTCCGGTCAGCATTGTATGGCTTCTATTTCGTATTCGTGTGGGACCGGAATATAGATATTTACTATATCAAATGAAAGAAAAAGAGTGCGTATGTTAATTTTATATGGGAGATAGTTTAGAAATTCTAAATCATCTCTTTATGTGTTTATGAACGGGTTTTAGGAGTATATCAATAAAGTTATTAAATATATGTTGTGTAGGATGTGCCTGCTACCGTTGATCTTAATTTTAGCTCTTTTGGATTTCTTATATTAATTAAAATTTGAGTCGATCTTCTAGGATTTTTGGGCGTCCGCAAAAATTGATGGTTTTGCATTCAAATCTCATTAAATAACCCCTTCTCTTTCCCGTTAAGTTCTTTTCGAACTATTAGATGGTCATGAGTGTCTTTATTATTTTGGATTGTCAGTAACTGCTTACCCTTTTATAACGGGGGTCTTCAAAATGTGTAATAAGTGTTATCAAAATGTAGAGATGGTGCAGTGTTTTTGTAATGTTCTGTGTATATAATGAGTACAAAACTACATTTATCAGCTTCTTTGATAAATACATTGTGATCATGATAATCCTTGAGATCATAGATGATTTCTCATCCTTTTCGGCTGGGATATAATTTAAATTTCAGATGTGGCAATGAAAAAATAAGGAAAAGTGATTACAAAATCTCAGAATCTGTATAAAATTTGGATCCTACATTTTGCTGGAGTGTAGTTAATTTTATTACGAATATTTGATATATAATTAATTCTTTCGCCATTTAACTTCTACTCTTTAATTGTTTCAGTCATTAGACTGCGGTCATGCTGGGGCATAACCTTGGAGAAATTTTTTGTTTTCATTTATTATATATACATACATATATGTATATATGTGTGTGAGTGTGTGGTTGTGTGTTTGTATGTGAGTGTATGTGTGTGTCTTGTGTGTGTGTAGGTGTGTGCATGTCTGTCTCTGTATTTATGTATATACATATGTATATGTATGTACATATATATATATGTATATATATATATATATATATATATATATATATATAT
>NC_068988.1:64135388-64137091 GCF_001194135.2 Octopus bimaculoides | reverse complement strand
ATATATATGTGTGTGTATGTATGTATGTAAAAGATAATTTGCTATGGTTTTTCTGCGAACAACGAGAGGGAGAAAAGTGCAAATTTAGCCAAATTAGTAAGTGATTCTTGATATTCTAAGACACTTTGCAATGCTTTGTAATGAGAGAGCGTAGCGATCTTTTAATAGTTTGCTTCAACTCAAACAGATTCTCTTGATTCCAGTGGTTCAGCAACATGATAATAATAATGATAATAATAATGATAATAATAATAATAATAATAATAATAATAATAATAAAACCAACAACAACAACAACAAAAATAATAATAATAATAATAGCAAAATAATAATAATAATGATAATGATAATAACATGAAAACAGAAACAGCAGCAGTAATAACAACAATAATAATAAATTTCAATAATAACATTACTACTACTACTACTACTACTACTACTACTACTACTACTACTACTACTACTACTACTACTACTACTGCTGCTACTGCTGCTGCTGCAACTACAAGAAATATTATTATTACTATTATTATTTTTATTATTATTATTATTATTATTATTAATAATAATAATAATAATAATAATAATACTAATAATAATAATAATAATAGGCAATATGAAATACGCTACCCATATACAGAATAACTTGTAATAGGCAGACCTAAAAAAATAATTATATAAAAACATATAACAAGGACAGCAAAAGAGGTATGTGAAAGGCGAGACTAGAAATGTGTGGTGCTTGCTGTGCAGTTAGAGGTCATTTGTCGGAGTTGCCTTGTTTTATTCGTTTGTTTGTTTGTTTTTTTGTTTTTTTTTTGTGTTTTGTTCTTTCTTTCTTTCTCTCTCTTTCTTAATTTTATAGTCTGAACTTCAATTTTCGTATGAGCCACGACATACGCTTCAATGGGAAGGAAAGTCAGGGGCGCCATTAAAGTAACATCAAAGGGAACCAGAAAACGATTTGACATGCATTCTCTGGCAAAAAGGTTCTAAGAACGATCGGGTTGTTATAAAGACAACAACAACAACAACAACAATAACAAAACAAATTTAGCAAACAAACAAAAAACAAAAAAAAAATGGTAACAAAACAACACACAAACACACATATATACACTCACACATTCACACTCACTCGCCCACACAAGCAATAATTGATTGTGGCGTTGCAAACATATCGAATTGCGTAGAACAACAATGCATGACTTTGAAATTTATTAGATCGTAAGCTGTAGTGCAGAACATGGCTACAGAATTAATATTAAAAATTTCAACAAATATATAAAACTGCCATGATTAAAAAAGAACAAATCTTGGACAATTGATGATTATGAAATTTCTGTTTATATTTTATTTTTTCTTATATTTTCTTACGTTTTATTTTCTTAATTTGTTTTTATTATCCCTTCTGTTCCATTTCTGTTTTGTTTTGTTTTCTCTTTTTTTAAATAATGTTTTGTTTTATTTATTATTTGTTTTTATTTTTATTTTATTTTTATTTCGTTTCTCTCTTCCTTAATGACTCAGATATTTCTCAGTTGTGTCGATAATGTTTGCCACAGTTTGTTGGAATCGTACATACGTTTGCTGGTGTTTATCTTTGCTGCTGTTTATCTTTGCTGCTGAAAACTTTCTGATGGGATTGTCATGCAGATTGTACGCTCCTGTCACAACGTATATGTATATGGATATGCCTGAAT
>NC_068988.1:64132419-64135095 GCF_001194135.2 Octopus bimaculoides | reverse complement strand
TATATATATATATATGCATATATAGGCATGCATATTCATACATGCAAATACACAAGTGTAAAGGCACACTCACGTCTGCACGCATGCGCACATGCACACATATATTAGTTTTTTAATGTCGTTTTAATAATTTTTCTCACACAACTCGCCTTTGTTTTCTGTTCCTTTCCGCTGCCGACATTACACCCATTTCTCTCCTTTATTCATTTTGCCTCCTTTTATTTCCTTCTCTTACTCTTCCTCTAATTTTCTTCTCCTTAATTTTCATATTCATAAAAATCAAAGCTTTTTTTCCCCCCGTTCCTTTTTTAGTTTTCTTCTTCTATCTTTCTTTGCCGTTTCGGTTTGATAAAAACCAAATGCAATACACCTGTTTTCAACGCTAGCAGCTCGAACGCTTATAAAAAGTTGCGAATATTCATGGAAATGCCCCTCCAAAATTATACTCTGCTCTCTTAAAGTGCCAGATATTTCACACGTAGATATAAAAATCCGTGAGACTCCGACATGACGGTCAGGGCTGGAATGCTTATCGTTTAATCAATGCTAACGTAGGGCTACAGAACCACGGCAACAACCACAATGTGGCTGTGTGGTAAGTAGCTTGATTACCAACAACATGGTTCCAGGTTCAGTCCCACTGCGTGGCACCTTGGGCAAGTGTCTTCTACTATAGCCTCAGGCCGATCAAAGCCTTGTGAGTGGACTTGGTAGACGGAAACTGATTCTTAGTGCAAGTTTTAAAGAGTGCAGTTTGATCGTAACAGTTATTTTTTCGTAGCTACAATGTAAGTGACAAAGGAGCATATTCGGCATATTTTGCTTTATGAGTTTAATAAAGGCAACAACACAACGGAAAGTGCAAGGAATATTAATGCAGTATATAGGGATTGGACAATAGGCGTAAGCTAGTGTCAACGGTGGTTCCAGAAATTCCGAGCCGGAAACTACAGACCTGAAGACGAGCCTCGTAAAAGTCAGCAAATTGGGTCAATGGGTTCTTCACAAACTTCATGAGTCTAATTGCACGCAGAGAGTGAATATGTGCGCTTCTTTGTTGTCACACCTCACGAACGAACTTTTTTTGGACCAAATAATGCATTTCGTTTATTAATCTTACTTCAACTTGGGTAAATTTGGCACCAATCAATGATTGTTTTGTTTGCCAAGTTTTATATCGCGACATGCACTTTTTCAAAGTATTCGTCACTGAAGTGACGTAATTAATTCGAAACACCGTGTGGGGCGGTCTACCGATGTTCTGAGGAAAGCCCTGTATTTGTTAACATGCAAATCTGTACAAAATATTACAGCTTGAGATGTTTTACATTTGTATACGCATTATACATGTTATACACACCGTTTTTTTTTATCAACAGCATTAACTGCGACGAAGACGAGGGGTATGATGACGACATGTATTTCATGTGCAAACGAACGTGAATCAGAAGAATTGATATAAATCTAAAACTTAGAATATATTAGAATATAAATTATCTCAGCCTTTTAGATTATTAAGTATTTGTGACATACGCTGTGCTGTGCGTAAAGAGATTATATTGTTAACTTAATAACACGCTGGCTTAAGCACAAGTATGCAACTGAATTTACCCATCACAATAATAACTTAATAGGCGACTGCTTTGCATGGCAGATATTTCCCACCCTGAAATATCAAATGCAGAAAGAGATTGGGCACGTTTTCTTGGAGGATTGAGCGATATATCGTAAAACAGTCTGTCAAGAGACCCTCACTCTTTTTTTTCCGCACATAGAAAGCATAGAAGTGATCCGTTTACTTTCATATATATAAATCTTTATCATAACCTAAGGCCTTCATTTATTCAAACAACAGCAGCAACATATTCCTCTCATTCAATCTCGTATCTCGTTCAATCACCGACGTTTACTCCGTATTTATGAAACTGTCCTTTTGATACCTACAATCATTTCCCACACAGTTACACTTCAAAAGTTATTCGCTACACTTCTACACTGCCAGAATCCCTGTTTGCATTCCCACATTTTTAGGGTCAACTCCTAAACAACACATAGATTCCAATATTTATTCAAACTAAGGCGGCGAGCCGGCAGAATCGTTAGTACGTCATCATTTCGTCCGTCTTCACGTTCTGAGTTCAAATTCCGCCGAGGTCGACTTTGCCCTTTATCCTTTCGGGTTGGCAAAATAAGTACCGAAATTCCTGGCCTTGTGCCAAAATTTGAGTTCAATATTTATTCAAAGCCTGCATTCTTCATCACTCATTATCTTACTACCCATATTGTTTCCACCTCTCCATGCTAACGATCCGCACTAACCATTACACCAGGTTATCTCTCTCCAGAACATACAGTCCTCTCGGAATTCCTTCACTAAACACGTTTTTCCTGTAGTCATTGACTTGTAACTATTTAAAAGTAACATTAACCGCATCAATCTCACCGGTCTCGGAGGACTTGTAAAGGCCGTGGACAGCAACCCCTTTCCCCTGCCTAAACTAATAAAAATAAATCAAATATTGATTGATTTGATAAACAATATTAACATCAAACATTTTCCTATATTTCTATTGGATCGTCTCAAGAGGAAAAAGCATGATTTTTCTGTTAAAATAGTTACGTAGTCGTAGTATAGTATTTGTGAGTTAGTGTACGTCTGTGTATGTGTATATGTGT
>NC_068988.1:64128479-64129249 GCF_001194135.2 Octopus bimaculoides | reverse complement strand
TATATATATATATATATATATATATATGATATATTATATACTACGCTGTGTTTCGCAAGCCAAATCAAGTTCGTATCTAACAACATTATCAGAACACACAAAAAACAACTAACATTGCAACCGAGAATGAGGCTATATATGAAAGGGATGTAGCCAGACTACGCCATGGATTTCTTCAACATGCAGCTCACCTACGTTATCCTTAAGGACCACAAATCAAATTTTCTCTGCAATATCAAACATATGCTGATTCCCCTAATGAAAAGTGAGATGGCCACAGTAAGTAAGCATGCCCTCGACGCCATTCAATGATCATGTTAGTTGGATGACTAAAGGATTGCCCCAACGTGATTACAGTTTCGATGTTGTCAAGTGTTTCCAAGATGTATTTATGTGCGTGTATCTTTGTGTCTGTGTTTGTCCTCCCTACCATCGCTTGACAACCGATGTTGATATGTTTACGTCCCTGTAATCTAGCGGTTCGGCAAAAAAGGCGGGTAGAATAGGTACTAGGCTTATAAAGAATAAGTCCTGGGGGCGATTTCTTCGACTAAAATCCTTTAAGGCGGCGCTCTGGAATGGCGGCAGTCAGATGACTGAAACGTGTAATAGAATATTGCATCACATAATTGACCAGACTATCAGATGCTGTTATACATCGCTGCTGACAATGCGCTTTGTATCATTGTATTTTTCGAGTGATGCAACCCCGCTGGTCAGGCGAGCTGGCCAGCAATATATATATATATATATATATATATATATATATA
>NC_068988.1:64127217-64127905 GCF_001194135.2 Octopus bimaculoides | reverse complement strand
CACACACACACACACACACACACACACCTATACACCCACATACACACATACACAGAACACACCACATAGAAACATACATACAGAATCAAACAACGAAACGCACACACACACACACACACAAACACACACACACACACACATATATATATATACACTTACAACTTCACACTAACGTTATATTACATGGACACACTGTGTTACTTTGCATTACATTAGTAGATTAGAATACAGGAATCGAATGCTGAATGGGATTTACATTTACCGAAAATTGAAAGACAGAAAACTGGAAGAATTGGCGTGAATTGTATGACAGCTGGTCAAACACTTTCATTGATTGGACAACACCAATTTCTTTGAAAGATAAAGTAATAGCCTACAGCTGTTGTTTAAGCAGATAATAGAGTCCCCGTTGTTGACAATATCCGTACCGTTATTGATATTAAAATTCCTAAAAACTTGTTTCCTCTTCCGTAAACTTTGGCTCTTATTTACACAGATATGTCTGCTTCTGTGTATGATTCTTTGCGTTTTTGAAAAAAAGTCTATAAATTATTTCTGTGATTTAGTTTGCGCTTTTGTTTTACTTCCCCGTCGTTTTGTTTAGTTCGATCCAATATCTTCGAGTGTCACCCTGTATGTGTATATGAATATGTATGTATGTATGTATGTATGTATGTATGTATGTATG
>NC_068988.1:64126874-64127207 GCF_001194135.2 Octopus bimaculoides | reverse complement strand
TACATATACACACACACACACAGCACATACATGCACATGCACATACATTAATAAGCACACATATAGGAACTTTTGCACACACAAATCTATAATCACTCAATCATATAAAGATACGCCTTAATTTCACATGACATAAGCTGTAGAAACCAAAGACAAAAAGTTATCACACAAGACACAAAACACAAAATACATTGCAATAAGATACGCACGCACACACACACACACACACACACACCTATACACCCACATACACACATACACAGAACACACCACATAGAAACATACATACAGAATCAAACAACGAAACGCACACACACACACACACACACAAAC
>NC_068988.1:64124268-64126303 GCF_001194135.2 Octopus bimaculoides | reverse complement strand
TTTTACTTCCCCGTCGTTTTGTTTAGTTCGATCCAATATCTTCGAGTGTCACCCTGTATGTGTATATGAATATGTATGTATGTATGTATGTATGTATGTATGTATGTATGTTATTATTCAGTTTATTTCAAGATTTCTTTTCAATAGAGAAACAATCGGTTTCTAACTTAAATCCAAGGCTCCTTCATTGGAATTTCAACATCAACAGGGTATTTTTGTTTGTATGTATGTATGCATGTATGTATGTATGTATGTATATATGTATGCATGTATGTATGTATGTATGTATGTATGTATGTATGTATGTATGTATGTGCAGATTTATATCTTTTATGTATATATTCTTATGCATATAGTTACATATCTAGACATGTTCGTATATATTTAAATGATAAACTTCTGGCAAGTTTTACAGATGTTTACAGTTCCAGTGATGGATTGGATCTGTAGTCTCCAAATTAGCTTTCTCTTTTCTGGTTTTGAGAAGCTCGAATTATTATTGATAAAAATGTTAATTTGTAATCTGGATTAGAAGCTGGAGGCTTCGAAGCATTTGCCCATAATTATCTTCTTTCCCTTTGATTTTCAATGAGATATTCGGATCAGCAAGACAGCTGACCTCTATGACGGTACTTACTTTTTCTTGTCTGTTCCAAACAACAATATCCGGCTAGTTATGACAGATGTTTTGATGGGAATATTCCAGCAGTATTCCTTGTGCTGGTATTTGTGTACGTATTCACTAACAGGGGATTCGATGTATGTATGTATGTATGTATGTATGTATGTATGTATGTATGTATGTATGGAGGCGCAATGGCCTAGTGGTTAGGGCAGCGGATTAACGGTCGTAGGATCGCGGTTTCGATTCCTAGACCAGGCGTTGTGAGTGTTTATTGAGCGAAAACACCTAAGGTTCCACGAGGCTCCGGCAGGGGATGGTGGCGAATCCTGCTGTACGCTTTCATCACAACTTTCTCTCACTCTTTCTTCCTGTTTCTGTTGTACCTGTATTTCAAAGGGCCAGCCTTGTCACACTCTGTGTCACACTGAATCTCCCCGAGAACTACGTTAAGGGTACACGTGTCTGTGGAGTGCTCAGCCAATTTACACATTAATTTCACGAGCAGGCTGTTCCGTTGATCGGATCAACTGGAACCCTCGTCGTCGTAACCGACGGAGTGCCAACCAAACCAACCAATATGTATGTATGTATGTATGTATGTATGTATGTATATATATATAAATAAAGGAGTGTTACTCAGCCTTTAGAGAGTTCACTCATGATCGAAACAGTAGGGCTTCGATTCCTAGACCCAGCAATATGTTGTGTTCTTGAAGAAAACACATTATTTCACATTGCGCCTGTTCAGCCAACTGGCAAAAACGAGTGTGTGTGTGTGTGTGTGTGTGTGTGTGTGTGTGTGTGTGTGTGTGTACTCCATACGCCTCGAATCCGGGAAACCGGCCTTATGAGCTTATGGCTCGAGAAGAATATTTTATGCTTTTAGGATGTATGAATGTATGTGTGTATGTATGTTAATGTATGCATGAAAATATGCATGTATGTATGAAAGTAGATATGTACGAATGTATATTTGGTAGAAAATATCCTCCTATTTATATTTGACTACCTATCTTTCTATCCACCTACCTACTTACTTATTTACCTATCTACATACATACAGACACACACATATGTATGTATGGATGGATGGAAGTGTGTGTGTGGGTGGGTGTATAACTCATTCTATGGAGTATCTCGAATGATTACATCTATAAGCAATAATTCATAGTAGATTGAGTTAGAATGTTATTGAATAATACAAAGCGAAACTCCATCTTTCTCCGTCGACGACTTTGAACCCAATGTCGTAAGCCATTATTTCATTTGTATTTACTCCAAAGTACATCGCTAAAAATGACTTGTTTATATATATTTTCGGAGCTTTTACACTAATACTCTAAATGTGTGTGCGTATGTGTATTTTCATACATGTATACATACATATATATATACATATACATTCATATA
>NC_068988.1:64121116-64123911 GCF_001194135.2 Octopus bimaculoides | reverse complement strand
ATACACACACGGTGTACGTCATAAGAATTCAGAAAATTCGAGAGAACGTGAATCCAATATTTACACTCTATAATTTGGAGCTTTATCTACTTCAAGTTCAACAGTTAAAAACGAACACACACACACACACACACACACACACACGTACACACGCACATACACACACACACACGCACGCACACACACACATACACACATGCACACACCTTAAAGAATTTTTAGTCGAATGAATTAACCACAATGCTTTTTTGAAAAACCTGTTACTTATTCTATCGGTATCTTTTGCCGAACTGCTAAGTTACAGGGCCGCAAACTGTGTTTGAGGTCATGAGGTAAGAGGTGGTGGTAAACACAAACACAAAGACACACGCACATAGATATATGAGTATATACAACGGGCTTCTTTCAGTTTCCATCTACCAAATCCGCTCGCAAAGCCTTGGTCGGACGAGGCAATAGTGAAAGACACTTATCCAAGGTGACACGCTGTGGGACTGAACTCAGAACCATGTGGCTGGGAAGCAATCTTCTTTCTATCCAGCCACGCCTGCGCCTAAGTACATGTGCATCAGTCGGGAATATTCATTAGATGTAATGATTCGCATGCAACGTATCAATATTCTTTTCTACTCTAGGCACAAAACTCGAAATTTTTTGGGAAGAGGCCAGTCACTTAGATCGACCTCTGTATGTAACTGGTACTTAATTTATCGACCCCGAAAGAATGAAAGGCAAAGTCGACCTCGGCGGAATTTGAACTCAGAACGTAAAGACAGAGAAAATACCGCAAAGCATTTCGCCCGGCGTGCTAACGTTTCTTATTTCATTATTGCCTACAAGGGGCTAAAAATAGAGGGGACAAACAAGGACAGACGGAGGGATTAAGTCGATTACATCGACCCAGTGCGTAACTGGTACTTATTTAGTCGACCCCGAAAGGATGAAAGGCTAAGTTGACCTCGGCGGGATTTGAACTCAGAACGTAAAGACATGAAATACCGCTAAGCATTTAGCCCGGCGTCCTAACGATTCTGTCACAATATTGAATGTACATACAGTGGGGTTATACTTAACATATTTGGAAATTGTGGTGGAAGGATTCTGACCACCCTCACGTGACTAAGATTTGACAAACGCATTTCAATAAAATAAGGAAGTCTGGTTGACAGCGAGCAGATGACAGAGTTGACAGCGAGCAGTTGACAGCGTTGACAGTTCGTTATGGATTACTGGGTTAGTTTAATATCGTAGCTACGTTTGGCGTAGTACGGAGCACGTTCTGTGTGAACATATTTAATTTTGCGATATTTATTTGGTTAATATTATTCCTACGCCATTGTGAATACCCCAACGTCGTCATAACATTATTGGCGACGAGATATTCAAACCCCCGAAGACATAACAGAAACCCAAACGAACTGTTGTGTGGTTATTATCGACATACCTAACCAAAACCTACCTTATTCTACAACAACAGCTAGAAAATAAGAGGAAAAACAACCACACAAGTTTCTCCATTTTGTGTTTGTATTGCGTGTGTATTTGTGAGTGCGTGTTTATATATTTATGCGCGCGCACGTGTGTGTATTTCAACGCTCTGATAAATCTACACGGCCACCACCCTCATGAATGATTATCATTTCTAAAACCACTTTATCTCCTACGCATATTCGCCATCTTTGCCGTCTTATTTTCCTGGGCTTTGGCCAAGAAGGGCTCATTTCACCAAGCTTGCGTGTGTATGTTCCGGCCTTATTGTTTTTCTAGCATTGTCTTAAATTTTTACATTTCCGTTTTTCCTATTTCTATCGATGTCTCGTGTCCATGCTCTCCATTGTATTCCACCATCTTGGATTTCCTTTTTACTTCTTGCTTTTGAATATTCCATTCACTTATTTCCTTGTCTCTTCGATATTTACTTGCGTGAGGAAATACTCCTTTTGTTAAGGAAAATCCTTTTGTCAGGACATATTCATTCGCTATGTTCATATTCTCTGCTACTATGAGTATCGCCATTGTCACCAACGTCATCATCATCATCATCATCTTCATCATCATCATCATCATCATCATCATCATCATCATCATCATCATCATCATCATCATCATCATCATCATTGTCGTCGTCGTCGTCATTATGAGGATGATGATGGTGATGATGATAATTTAGAAATCGTTTCTAAAAACCACTTTATCTCCCACGCACATTCACCATCTTTGCCGTCTTATTTTCCTGGGTTTTGACCAAGAAGGGCTCATTTCACCAAGATTGTGTGAGCATGTTCCGGCCTTATTGTTTTTCTAGCATTGTCTTAAATTTTTACATTTCCGTTTTTCTATTTCTATCGATGTCTCTTCATCCTCCTCCTATTTCTCCTTCTCATTATCATAGTCGATACTGTCATCGTCATCATCATCGTCGTCGTCGTCATCATCATCATTTTCATCATCACTGTCATCATCACCGTCATCATCATCATCACCTTCATCATCGTCGTCGTCGTCATCATCATCATCATCATCATCATCATCATCATCATCATCATCTTCATCACCGTGACCTGTTCACTGACAAAAGTGATGCAGCACAGAATTTTGTCAGTGAACATGTCGTGGTCTCAAAGCGACGAAAATATTTTGGCAAATTAAATTTAAATGTTGAAGTGAATCTAACGGTTTTTGTGTGTGTTTTTAAATGGCTTATAAACACCTTCCACGCTGCAATTGCTTTTGTTTCAGCACACGATCTCAGATCAGGTCACTTGCTATGCAAGTACATCTCCGTAATATATATA
>NC_068988.1:64120235-64121012 GCF_001194135.2 Octopus bimaculoides | reverse complement strand
GTGTGTGTGTGAGTGTGTGTGTGTGTGTATATGTGTGTGTGTGTGTGTGTGTGTGTGTGTGTGTGTGTGTGTGTGTGTATTCAAAATGAGTTAATCACGTGTTTCATCTGCGATGACTGAGACTCTGCCGAAACTAAAAATATAGACACAGTACAAAAGAAACGAGTGAATAAAATTTCTATAAACGAGTAAATGACAGTTGCACAAACGCTTCAACGTTATTGGATCTTTTCTGAATATAACATAAAGAAAAGAAATTCAGTGAATACACAATTGCAAGTCTAGGAAAAAACGACATAGAAAAATTGTATAAAATGTAGATTATAAATTTGAATTTGAAGTGAAGGATTGTAAATAATAAATAAAACGAAGACGTCAACGAGATGCAGGGGGTAGACAGATAAAACGTAAAAACATATTTATTATATATAAATGGTTAAAGTGGCTCATTTATATAAATGGCTATGTATCGTAGAATTCAAATAGGTGAATATTTTATACGTACTCAGTAAAAAATAGATACATATATATACATATATGTATGATATATGTTTATATGTATGTATCTATCTATCAGTCTATCTATCTCTGTACACACACACACACACACACACACACACACACATATATATATATATATATATGCATATTTAAACACACAGACAAACAGACAGACTGACGCACACACACACATACATAGACGCAGGCGTAGGTGTGTGGTAAGAATCATGCTTCCCAACCACATGGTTCTGGGTTCAGTCCCACTGCATGGCACCT
>NC_068988.1:64115509-64116242 GCF_001194135.2 Octopus bimaculoides | reverse complement strand
TTGCCCCTCTCCCTCTCTGTATATATACATACATATATATGACGAGCTTCTTTCAATTTCGTCTACGGATCCACTCACAGGACTTCGGTCTGCTCGGAGCTAGAGTTGAAGACACTTGACCGCTTGAGTTAGTCCGGGCTGGAAGTCTACACTCCCTCCCCTCATACACTCACAGTTATATATACATACATTATCTATCTATATTTATATGAATTTATACGTGGACTTATAGACACGTATGTAAATAAATAAGAAATATATTCCTGTATATACATGTAAACAGACACACGCGCGAACGCCGACGCCGACGCCCACGCACACATTTAAATGCGTATGTACCTATACATATACCAAGATATCTACACGTCTATCTGTATGCCTCTGTGTGTGTGTGTGTGTAAGCATGCGTGTGGATATGTGTGCGTATATCTATGTATATACTTTCAAAGCACTGTAAAACTAAATGAATGCTTAATATACGAATGTATGGAGTTTTATTTACAATTTTTCAAAGTACCAAATAGAGTTACAATGACACATATATACACAGAAACATTCATGTTTATATATATAATGTATATATATATATGTATACATATGTATATGGATGTCAATGTATATATGTATGTCTCTTTACTTATATGTGTGTACATAAAACATAAACATGTACTTATGTGTCTGTACTTATGTGTGTACAGAAATATGCATATATATATATATATATATATATATA
>NC_068988.1:64113971-64115269 GCF_001194135.2 Octopus bimaculoides | reverse complement strand
ATGTATATATGTTTGTATGTGTGTGTGAGTGTGTCTGTGAGTGTGTGTGTGTGTGTGTGTGTGTGTATGCGTACACGTGTATATGTCTGATAATATGAAGGCTGTGTTTGTTATTTTCCGCAGATCAAAGTGGCTTCTTTTATTTTCGTCGTTATTAGTTTTTTTTTCCTCCTCAGGCCAGCTTTGATCAAAGAGACCCAACCACGAGCATTCCAACCGTGACCATCACGAATCGTACCTTCAGATAAATAACTACATATATAGTCCAACTTACCATTCTCTTACGCTGATAACTCGTGGTGCAATGTGAACGGAAATTAGCTGCTATTGCTAATATTCCGCGCGACCACATGAAGGACGATCTTCCCTTCGTTATCTATTGCTGTCGTTAGAATCGTCATCTCAATAATTAGTCAATGCAGTGATTTGTTGCGTCAAAGATGGCAGCCAGTATCGTTCATGGCGTTCTTATTGCTTATGGTGGTGCTTGTTGCTTGCTTATCCCATCGTTGTTGCCGTAGTTTAATGTCCTAATGTATTTATTTAGCATCATTTATTAAATGTAGCAGAAACTTCAAACAAATCTTCTAAGCATTATTGAAGTGTAAGGTTACACGCATCGCTGGATACAATGTAATAATTCATCAACACATCAAAAAGATGCCGACACCCTAGAATAGATGGGGAACTTTTGATTCCAGCAGACGCAGGCAGACAAAGGTTTAGCCACACAGACAGTGAGACTTGTATTAGTATTATACATATATAATTATAGACATGCACATCTACATATATATATATATATATATATATATATATATAATGTCATACAAACGCACACGAATATGCATACGCAATTGCATACATGCACACATACATATATAATTGCATACATAAAAATACACGTGCGAGTTTACAAACATTCATATAGACGCATATGAGTACTGATATATATATATATATATGCATATATGTGGATGTGTATGCTCGATGTGCGGATATGTGTGCAGGTCACTCTCTTCCCCCCCCTCTCTCTCTCTCTTTCTATATATATATATATATGTGTGTGTGTGTGTGTGTGTGTGTGTGTGTGTGTGTTTGTGTATACAGAGTGAGAGTGAGATACATACATACACAATGAAATATAGACAGACACAGAAAGAGACGTCAGGCTGGTGGGAGAGATACAGAGTGACAGACAGACAGTGAAGATAAGATTTTCTTCATTTTACGGTACAGTTCGGTGAATGCTCTAAATATACACTGAAAACTCTCAGAGAGTTAATCAAGGAATATGT
>NC_068988.1:64112802-64113761 GCF_001194135.2 Octopus bimaculoides | reverse complement strand
ATATATATATATATATATCCATACACACATATATATTCGTATACACATATGCATATGCATATATTCATATCTTTTATCTTTTATATTTTATTGGTTTCAATCAGAGGGTGTGGCCTTGCTGGATCACCGTCTTTCAGTATGTTTGTGTTTTTATTCTGTACTAGTTTTTGGTGAAGTAGCGAGTGGACGGAGCCGCTCTTCTCCGTGCCTCCTGCCGTGATACATATCTATACATATTTATACATACATATAGATAAACATACATCCACATATACAAATACACGCACGCACATATACACAGAAACACAGAGACACACACACACACTCACTCACTCACACACACACTCTTTACTATCGTTTCCACACTATTTTTTACGCTTTAAACAATGTTCACACTAATTTTTATAGAACAACTTTTATCTTCGTTACACACTCATGTACACATCAGATTTGCCTATACATTGTACCACCTGCTGTTCAACCGCCTTACGCCCAACAAAATTAGATACAAGATTTGAAGAACCAGTCTAAGACACAGTCCGATGGCGGCAAATAAACCGAAACTTCGGAGACGCTGTCAAGCTTCTCTTTGTAAAAATAAATGAATGTACTGCTTTACTGAAAAGTATTGAATTCGTCTTGTCTTGAATTTCGATTAATTTTGAATTTAATTATAAGTAAAAGCACACATGTACCTATATACACACGTGTGAGTGCAAATACACACACACATACACACACACACACACACACACACACAAATATGTATATATGTATAAATATACGTACATAATATTACATATACGTATATATAACTATATGTATATATGTATGTATATACACACATATATATATATATATGTAAATGTGTGTGTGTGTGTATGCATATATATTAATATATATGTGTATATATATATATATATATATATATATATATATATATATATATATATATATAT
>NC_068988.1:64110438-64112466 GCF_001194135.2 Octopus bimaculoides | reverse complement strand
TATATATATACTATTTTACTATTTTACTTGTTTCAGTCTTTTGACTGTGGCCATATATGTATACAACTATTGCAAGGAAAAGTTCGACAGGTGACTCCAAAGTTTCGTCCTGCTTGCCTTCATCAATCTAGGCATAACCTATAGTCTTTTCCTATGTAGCAACCTACAGTTGCTGGTAGCAGACGACTTCAAATAACTTATGATACTGTTGAAGAAATCTAAATTTCCAGAATTTCGCCAGTCACCATTTTCATTGCAATTCCTCCATTAAAAGGAATTGGTTTATATCCTACTCTATATCTGCATCTTTGGACACTTTTCCGGACACAGAAGTAGCTATTACCAAGGAGATATTTCCGTTTCCTGGACAAGATATATACATTCTCTCTCAATTTCTCTTCACGTCACTCACTCTCCTTCTTCACCTTTCTTTCATACACCCACGAAATAAATATTTTAATAAGAATATCGCTGCTTCAATATTTCATATGCAATTCTCATTCTTACACGCAACACTTCTCAATTTTCTCTCTATCTATCTCTGCCACTTTTGTCTCTATGTCTGTCGTAATTTAGCTATCTACTAAAATATGTCTGTAATAATGTGTGCCTGCGTGTCGTCATTTGTCTATCCACCCGCTTACAAATCTGTTTTATAGGTATCGTCTTCTATCAATCTAACTACATTTCTGTCTGTCTGTTTGTCCGTCTGTCTGTCTGTCTGTTTGCCTGTCTGTCTGTCGGTCGGTCGGTCTGTTGTCTGTCTGTCTGTTTGTCTGTCTGTCTATCTATCTATTTATCTATCTTCCTGCCTACTTGCCTAATACTCTGTCTGACTGCCTGCCTGCCTGCCTGCCTGCCTGCCTGCCTGTCTATCTATCTATCTATCTATTTGTCCCCTCTGTGTGCAGCCCTGTGTGGCTAATAAAAGAAAGTTATCTATCTATCATCCTATATATATATACATACATACAAACATACATACATAGACAGGTATATATTCAAAGAATTTTTTTAAAAAAGTTATTAACTATTCCAAATATTATTCAGAGAACAGAATATTACTAACATTTGGATAACAAGTTTTCGTATACTGTGTAATTTGTGTCTGAGCGCTTTCGTTGTTCAAATTTTGAAACACTCGCGTTCTCGGCTCATGCGTATAGAGGAAGTCGTTTTTAGTAATGGCGCTGTTTCGAATTAATTTCGGATAAATCTTTCTTTGCGTACTGTGGCTGTATCAAGCATTTGTTACCAAGAACGTTGTATATATATATATATATATATATATATATATATATGTTAATAATTAATTGGTACGGGTGCTTAGAATTTCTGCTCATTCTCCTGATTTAAATGCTATGTGTATTAGTGAAAATTTGTGGTTGTAGTCGTCTTCTTGCTGCTATTTGTAGCGTGCTGGTGCCACTCACTTGTCGCACCCTTAATCATTAATAACCATGTTCTGTCCAAAATATGCTCCTAATGGTATACGTCGCGCAGAATTGTCAGTTACTTGAACACATTCCTCTTTGCGGATTTCCCTGATTTCTGCTGTGGTTACTGCCTTTAGTTCACCAATCGTTTGATGGTTGTTCTAGCAAACGTTCTCCCTGAGATACCCCAACAAATAAAAATCCGGGGTGTTCAAGTCCTGTGAATGCGGTGCCCACTCAACGTCACACTTCCTTCTGATCAGTCTCTCCTGAAATCGCTCTCTCAGCCTGGCTAGGGAGTCATTTGACGCGTGCGGGGTAGCCCCCGTCTTGCTCGATCTATCCTTCTTTATTCAAACAGTCTTATTCAAAGATTCATGGGCTCTGCTTTCTTGGGGTCACCTTGTATATCTTCGAAACGCCGGAGTTTTAATGGTGGCAGCTGATGAAGGGGATGTTTCTATGTGGCCTGCTTGTTTGTTGCACCTTGTTTACCATTTTTGTCCTTGTTCTTTTGCCACGTCATGTACCCAGTTATGTATCTATATGTACGTGTGGATGAACGTATATGCATACATGTACATATATATGC
>NC_068988.1:64106801-64108305 GCF_001194135.2 Octopus bimaculoides | reverse complement strand
TATATATATATACAAACATACGTATGTATGTATACATTACGTACTCATATATTTATATGTATACATTATGTACTCATATATATATGTATATATTACGTACACATATTTACATACGCAACTCTTGAATGGTAATTTACCTGATGAACCCGTTAAAGACGAAAAGGAAAATTTGACCTCAACATAATTCGCAATCTAGACACAAGAAGCCGGAAAAAAATCTCACACAGCATTTTGTCCTACGCCCCCAAACGATTTTGCAAATACGCAGACTGGAATTTTTATTTTATCGACCTTGCAAGGAAAAATGCCAAAAGTTAACCTCCAGTGGGCGCATGAGATTTGAACTCAGCACGCAAAGATCCGGAACAAATAACGCAATGCATTTTGCTATCCACTCCAGAACAATTGTGCCAAATCGGCGCGTATTTACGTCTCACTAAGAGGTTTATTTGGTTCATAGATCATGTTATTTTTTCCAAGAGTTGTAGACAAGAACAATAAATAATTCCAGACAGAGATAATTGCTATAACTCCTTTACACAAGTGGCTACTACTTGATATCCATAAAAATAAAATATATCATACGAAACTAATATCATCAGTGTATGAATATATTTTGTCAAAGCAGAGATCTTTCCGATAGAACTGTTGACAATGGCTTTACGTATATTTACAAGATTTGGTTGAACAGTGATTGTGATGACAACGATGACGATGAGGAAGAAGGAGAAGAGGACAGAATTGATGGAGTTAGAAGAGATGGAAATGGATAGGGCGGGAAAAAAAATTGTCCATTGATATGTCTGCAGCCATCACCGCCTTCATTATCTTCCTCGACCTCGTCCCTATCGCCATCGACGTCGTCGTCGTATGGTTTGTGTTTTATGCTAGTTTCATTTTCGTTGTTATTTCGTCATATACCGTATTTTTGACATATACAGCCAATTTACTTGCTTTGTCTTCAGTTTTTTTCTCTCTCTCCTTCTGTCTCCCTCCTTTCCCTCCTCCTCCCACCTTTCCCTCAACCGCCTCCTCCTCTCACTTTCTCTCTTCTACCATAGAACACCCCCAACTTTGACCTCCATTTTCCTTCCCGCTTCTTCTTTGTGCAAACTTATATACATATATACATATATACTATCACATACACACACACACGCACTTACGCACGTATACACACACGCACACATGCGCATTTACACATACAAGTATACGTGGGTATATATACATATGTATATATGATTATATAAATATATGTATATATGTATATATATATATATATATATGCACACACACATATATACATATGTATATATATATAACTAGAAGCATATACAAATAGAAAGTTTATGTATCTATGTACCTATGTATGCATACACACACACACACATGCACGCGCCCACACACACACGTGCATACACACGCACACACACACACACGCATTTATATACAGATAGGTAGATAGAGAGATAAATAGATATAGGTATAGATATAAATTTACATA
>NC_068988.1:64100999-64105869 GCF_001194135.2 Octopus bimaculoides | reverse complement strand
GTAAGGAGATAAGGAAGATGAAAGAAGACAGAGGAATAATAATAATAATAACAATAATAATAATAATAATAATAATAATAATAATAATAATAATAATAATAATAATAATCCTTTTCTTTGTGGTCCATAAAGGCTCATAAAAATAGAAAAATTCATGTCATACACAAAGGGTTAAATACACACACACACACACACACATACACATATACATACATAAATATATACATACATACATGCATGCACACGCACGCACACAGACACATGATATATATGTGTTTTCATGTATGTATGTATGTATGTATATGTAATAAAAGTGGTGGTGCGAAAACGTAATATGAATAAAAAGTTAACATTTAGTACTCAGAGACAATTTAAAGGCCAACCATCTACAAAGAAGAGAGCGGCCGATACTGATGTGCGATCAGGTCACTGCAATGCAGTGATCTTCTTCTGCTCCGATCACTTCCTGAAAACGGTGTTCTCAGAACAAGGCCGTGAGCATCTTTCGTTTCATCTCAGCAGGGCAAAACTCCTTCATTTTCTCGTGTGTTCTTTCTTCGGTTATTGATTCCTCGCGAACAATCTATAATGTTTGAGATCGGTGTATTTTCTCTTGTCTCCTCTTCAATCGTTACCAAAACCTTTTTCTTTTCTCTTTCAAGTAATTTTGTTATTCCATTGGCTATCGAACAGCAGTCGACTTCATACACACCAGGCCAATCAAGTAACAATTAAGGGGTATCTTGCGGTTTTCTTCTTGCTTTAAGCTTAAGTTTATTATTTCTATTGTTGTTTACATTTTTTTTTCTTTATCTATTTTTCTAACTGACACTGATTGTTCTTACCTTTCTCTCACTCGACTCTTTTTCCACATCACTGCTGGTAAATGCGATGTGACGGGTGCTTTTAACTCTTAGTTGGTTCTGTGGTGGAAAACGAAAATATTCGGCTTCTCGATTCTCTACTTCGTCGGTAGCATTAAAAATGATGCGAATCCCTTTGGAATTCCTTCAGATTTGGCTCCATTCTTTGCTGGGGCTATTGGCTCTTTAGCAACAGAGTAGCAACAGCCAAAATCTTCACCTTAAAGGCTGCTCTGATACTCCTGCCCCTGCTACAGTTTGTGGTCTTTCGTTTTCAGTTTCTCCTTTCAAGTTAGAAGCACATCGAGTGTCTCTTTCTGAAACATACATAACAATTAGGGCTTCTGCTTTGTATAATCAATGTGATCAGTGTCTTCTCAGTTTTCTCCCTAATTGGGAATAGTGCCGTAATATTCGTTATTACCTAACTATATGTCATTGTAGACTGTCTCTATGCACGTCACGTCATTTGTTTGTAATACGCGCGAACGCAGCATCAGCCCGACGAGCCACGTCTTTAACAATATCTCTTGCTGTGGTCTATTACTTTGTCGTATATACTACAGCCCCAGCCCGTGGGTAGATGTGTGAGCACATCAGCTCTACATGTTTCCTTACCCCATTCTTGATCTTAAAAATAAGCACACACTTCTGTATGCCTTACCCCGGTCGATAATGTACACCGTTTTTTCGTACTTCGTTTCTTTCAGCTCCGTCTCCGAGAGCATACAATGTCTTGTTATTCGCAGTACAGAAATATGTAACTTGTTCGTCAGCTTTGCTGGAGAAATTCCTAGGCAAAGAAGTATTTCCCTTCTCAGCGTATTCTTTCTTTCTTTCTTTCTTTCTTTCTTTCTTTCTTTCTTTCTTCCTTTCTTTCTTTCTTTCTTTCTTTCTTTCTATTCTTTCTTTCTTTCTTTCTTTTCTTTTATTCGTTTCAGTCATTTGACTGCGGCCATACTGGAGCACCGCCTTTATTCGAACAAATCGACCCCAGTACTTATTCTTTGTAAGCCTAGTAATTATTCTATCGCTTTCTTTTGCCGAACCGCTAAGTTGCGGGGACGTGAACACACCAACATTGGTTGTCAAGCGATGGTGGGGGACAAACACAGACACACAAACACACACACACACACACACACACACACACACACACACACACACATATATATATATACACGACGGACTTCTTTCAGTTTCCGTCTACCAAATCCACTCACAAGGCTTTGGTCGGCCCGAGGCTATAGTTGAAGACACTTGCCCAAGGTGCCTCGCAGAGGAACTGAACCCGAAACCATGTGGCTGGTAAGCAAGTTAATTACCACTTACCTGCGTATTTCCAACAACTTTTCTTCAAGTTCTGAAACTGACCTATACGGAGATCTTTTTATGCCTTACAAAGCTTGCAAAAGACGGACTGATGCGGTTGTGTTATACAGACCGACATTCAAAAATCCGGCAGATCTGAACCTGGGGAGTGCCGGATTAAAAAAAATACAGGATTTTTCTTTTTATGGTTATAAAAGCTGTATATATTTAAGAGAAAATTTCTACCTGTGCAGTCATTAAAAGAAAGAAAATTAAACGCTAAATGAAGAGCAAATGGAATTTTAATGTTCACTAACTAAATAAAATAATTCTACAGAATTTTAATTCTACTAAATGAAGCAGATCCTCAGAGTTTTAACACGGAAAATTTGAAAATGTGCTCCGAAATTCATGCCGGAAATCTGAAGGAACCGGATTTTCGATGGCCGGATTTTCGAAGGTCGGAATTTCGAATGTCAATTGTCATAAGTGTTCGTACCGTTTACACTAATTATTTTCCTGTTTAAACCAATGTTTTCAATTCTATATTTTTGTGTTTCATATCATGCCACTGTGTTTATCAACGTGGTTCTTCGAAAGAGAATCCGCTCTTCAGAACTATTCACCGTGATGATAAACTAACGATTTGCGCAGAATGAATGGCTATCATTCGCTCGAATTTTTACTCATTAAATAAACTAATAACATTATTCCTAACAGCATCCATATTCATATTAATTAAATTAAATTACTAATCAAATTAAAGACCGAGATAAATCTGTTTTTGCATTTGGAAAACATTGTCGGGTTGTGTTGCGCTTTTTTCCCCCTTGCGTTATTGCTGCTTGTGTAACCACTACAGTTGCAAGCACTTTCTCTTCTTATTACTGATGTGGCCATCTTGCAAATTAAGTAGATACTGAAAATGGGTGACGTCACTCTTTTGTAAGCCCTGCATATATGTGTGTGTGTGTTTCGTTCAGTAAACACACGCAACGCTTGGTCTGGGAATCGAAACCGCGATCCTCCGACCGCGAGTCCGCTGCCCTAACCACTTGGCCATTGCGCCTCCAGACCGAACTGTAGTGATATTTAATTCCCAAAATTTCCAAAGAACGAGAGAGATCAACGTGTCAATTTTGAAACCATATCGGATCCTCGAGTGTGGGCATTGAAACCTCACCATTTAAAAGGTGCTGAAATTTTGGCTGTGATTTGTATTCTTTTGTAAACCCTGCATATGGGATGGATTAAACCCTAGTATAAACCGTTATATTCAGGAGGTCTATGAAACACGACCGTTCGCGCTAAATGATAATAATAATAATAATAATAATAATAATAATAATAATAATAGTAATTATAATTTTTTAAGACTAGTACTTATTTTATCGATTTCTTTTGCTAAACCACTAAGTTACGGGGACGTAAACACACCAACACCGGTTGTCAACCAGTGACGAGGGGATAAATACAGACACACAAACACTCATACATAGATCACACATCCACACACAGACACACACACGCACACACACACACACACACACACACACACACACACACACACATACAACAAGCTTCTTTCAGTTTCCGTCTACCAAATCCACTCATAAAGCTATGATTGGCCCGGGTTCGAATCAGTGTCTTGCTGCTCTGAGTTTCATCTGTAGGTATGTAGGATCGTCAGAACTTGATTGAAGATCCTGTGTACCTGAAAATCCTGTAGGTGAATATTAAATTTGCAAGAGACTGACTCGACCGAAATAAGATATTATTACTCTTTATCATGGTATTGAGTACTCCTTTTCCGGAAAATCAATACTAAACACAAAACACACACACAGAGGTTTTTGATAGATGCTATATCATTCCACCACGTTTACGCCGCATTTTGTCAGATTTTAGACATGGCTGTCTTTCCAATATTACCAATTTTCCATACTGCTTCACGAAATAAATGAAACGGGGGGACCAGACAGCGTACTACAGGATGATTGGGGGTAATGAGAAAAAAAAATCACTGACTGAATGAAATCAGTAAACAGAATAACGGAATTACACAGAGAGTAAAAACCAAGAACAACAGAATATCATCTGATGTCGCTGAGGTATTCTTCTTCTGAAATTCACTTTCAGTTTCAGCTTGATAAGTAAATTGTGCAGAGAGTTAAACAGAAATTGAGCAAAAGTCAACGAAAACTCGGTTTTAAACACTGGTAATTCATTATAATTCAAGAATTTTGTATGCAACCAAATCTAATAATTTACTCTTACTAACATCCACAATACCACACATACTGCTACAACAAAAAAAACGAAAAACAATAATAATAATAATAAAACTGCTGCCAATAACCGCTAGGACATTCTTCACAGTTAAAGCCAAAAGAAAGTAATGCGGCAAGATATGTTGTTAAGTGAAATATGATTCTGTCATAATAATCCGGACTTGAAATGTCAAACATTATTATATCCTACCAATGGAATCAGGTATTTTAAGATTGTAAGAAAAGGAAAAGAGATAAATTTCACATTTCCTTTGCATTATAGCGAAATTTCTAAACACAGAATATATACCTACATACACAAGCACATATAACTTTTGTATGCATATACATACACACACACACACACACACACACACACACACACACACACACACATATATATATATATATATATATATATATATA
>NC_068988.1:64100658-64100893 GCF_001194135.2 Octopus bimaculoides | reverse complement strand
TATATATATATATATATATATATATATATATATATATGTGTGTGTGTGTGTGTGTGAATGCATGTATGTATACTATATGTGCGTATATTTGTATATACTTTATGTGTATTAACGTGTATAGTTGCCAAATCCAATATCTTTGAAGGTTCAGATTTCGGTATTCTTGCTAACGTAGTAACAAGTTATATATATATATATATGTATGTATATATGCATATATATATATATATATATA
>NC_068988.1:64098091-64100105 GCF_001194135.2 Octopus bimaculoides | reverse complement strand
ATATATATATATATATATATATATATATATATATATATATATACATTTATATTTATAATATGCACGTACACCAAGATACAGACATATACACATACACGCTAACACTCCTATATTGAATATAATTCCATCGGATCCTTTAAACTTTACATCGAACACAATTATTTCGGACATCAAATTTATTCTTAAGCTGTATAATTCTAATCCATATTATGCCTGAATCATATCTGGAAATAGCATAGCATTTTCCCAGATACATCACTTATTCTGGATGTATCCAAATCAGTGTTTCGTATAGATTAACTTTTCCCTCACATAGAAAAAGGATTTGATCAATTTCCTTGACTGCTTCAAATCCTTTTGGAATCCAGAATCCTTTTAACTATAGAATTCTATCATATTCAACGCAGTTTTTCAATCTTCCCTACTTGAAAGCATTACTGTGCTATGATAAATGGTACGTATGCCAATGTATTCTCGCAGGAAGTTGTTTTTCCTTCAATCGGAATCCCTTCTACCGCATCACTGCATATATTTCTATCATCATTCCCATCCATCAATCATTAGGACCATGAACTTGGAATTAGTATAGTTCCCCACCTCCCCCATCCATCGGAATACGGTGATATCATACTGAAATATTATACTTTTGTTTTGTCATAAAATAGATAATGGCGACGAAATAAGACTTGACGATAAAACGTTGACAGCAATGAGGTATTTCAGATAATGCTTTTGCCGTTGCGAAAAATACTGTTGTTTTTATTATTATTATTATTATTATTATTATTATTATTATTGCTGTTGTTGTCGTTGTGGTTGTTTGTATGCTTTAGGTCGTTCCTTGACTCAGAAAGTCTATGATAACCATTCCAAATACGATCTTCACGTCTAAATTATGATGTCACCTTTTAAGCTATTCTTTAGCCTCCAGGTCAACCGTTACTGAACAGGCCAATCTTCAAAGACGCCTTACTCATGATCCTCCTTCCACAATTATAATATCACTATTTGTCTTTTGTTTAGCCCTAGGCTTGTCTGATTGAGCAATTCCATGAGCAAAAACATTTCGACAACGATCTTCATGCCTAAATTATGATGGATCATTTTAAGTTGTTGTTCGACTATGAATAGGACTATGAACAAAGATGCTCTATCCATGGCCATCCTTCCTGAATTATTATGTCTCCATTTTTGTCTCCGACCGGCCTGATTGAGCACATTTATAATCCAATCATGACTGCCCTGTCAGAATTATTTCACTAGCTGCGTTGCTGTTTAACCAAAGGTTTGTCTGATTGAACAGAACTCTGATCAGAGATGTTCTAGCCACGACCATCTGAACTAAATTATAACGTTACCAACAAAAATAACCTCAAGAAGAAGAACAACAACAACAACTGCGACAGCTGGCAGAAACGTTAGAACGCCGGGTGAAATGCTTAGCGGTATTTCGTCTGCCGTTACGTTCTGAGTTCAAATTCCGCCGAGGTCGACTTTGTCTTTCATCCTTTCGGGGTCGATAAATTAAGTACCAGTTACGCACTGGGGTCGATGTAATCGACTTAATGCCTTTGCCTGTCCTTGTTTGTCCCCTCTATGTTTAGCCCCTTGTGGGCAATAAAGAAATAACCGCGACAGTACTACTGTCAACCACCACCATCACCAACAACAACAACAGCAGCAGCTGCAGCGATAGCAACAACAAAAAGAAATAGCAGCGATAGCTACAACAGAAGCAGCAGTGATAACAGCATGAACAAGAACAACAACAATAACAGCAGCAGTAGCAGCAGTAGCAGCAAATAACAGCGATAGCAACAACAGAAAGCAACAGCGATAGCACAACCAAAATGAAAGAAAAAACATCGATAGCAACAAGAAAAACGGTAACATTAGTAGGGGAAGCAACCCCACCACCAGCACCACCAGCACCACCAGCACCACCAGCACCACCACCATAACCACCACCACCATAACCACCACCACCACCACCACCACCACCACTACCACCATC